>NC_080395.1:80533066-80755566 GCF_030265065.1 Corythoichthys intestinalis | reverse complement strand
CGTTATTGAATTAGCAGTTTTTAATTGGGAAACGGGAGATGATTCATTTCTCTTTTTTTTTTTTTTTTTTTTTTATTAACACACATAAAAACAAAAAATGGAATAGGGTAGGTTTTCCAACGGACCCAAGACACCTGTTTATCTGTTGCCCGGTGTAATGTCACCCGCTAGGTGTCCGTATGTGACCTGGGGATGGGGATGGGGATGGCGTGGCTCTGCGGTAGAGTAGTTGTCCCCCAACCCAGAGGTTGTGCAATTCTCTGCCCTGATGAACTCGCCTAAGTATCCTTGAGCAAGATACTGAACCCCACATTGCTCCTGGTGCTGCGTCACCTGTATGTAGATGGCGATGTAGTGTAAAGCGCTTTGAGCGCCTTGAAAGGTGGAAAAGCGCTACATAAGTAGAACACCATTTGCCATCTGTGTTGATGGGCACTTTTGACCTTTCTATGCGCTCAATACTGCCGCCTATCGGACTGAGGCGGAGGTTATTTGAGACACGTGAAAATTCTTGGTTTACTGTGTGTGAGAAAATCTTGGTGAAACATCGAGTGACGTTTGTCTCAAAAAGAAATGCGCGTGTTCGCTGTTTAAAAAAAAAAAAAAAAAAAAAAAAAACACAGCTCCAGCAATTCACAAGCAAAACTGAATGCTTAAAAAATGTCAAGTCATGATAATTGCGCGCACATCATTAAAAAAACATGCGACATTTGCGGAAGTATTTGTGGATTTAAAAAACACACGAGGAAAACGCGGACGTATTTGTGGATCTGAAAAACACGTGTGAAAATCACTAATGTATTTGTGAGAATCGCGGATGTATTTGTGAATTCGAAAAACACATGTGTGAATCGCGAATGCGCTTGTGTGAGAAAATTTGACCGTTTCTTGTTATGTTTGTCTCAAAAATAAATGCACGCGGCCGCTGATTCCCATATACAATTCGAATGCTTACAAACAATAATTCATGATGAGTGCACGCACTACATAAAAAAAACACATGTGAATTTCGAGGATATACTTGTGAATTACAAAAACACATGTGAAACTCATGGATATATTTGTGGATCTCGAAAATACATGTGAAAATCTCTGATATATTTGTGCATCTACAAAAGATATGTGTGAATCGCGAAAGCATTTGTGAGAATATTTTTGAGACAAATCTCTCCCCATAAAAAACTAATTGGGGGAAATCACACTTCAATCTTCTTTTCAGCATATCCCGCCTGAAACAAAGTTAAAGGGAAAGATGAGCACAAGACACACATATTCACATCACACACACCCACATAATACATTCACTCTTGCGCTTATATTTCTCATTCACACAAATACACCAAAGAGAACAAAATGAAACGTTCTCTCAAGGCTTTTTTTCAGAGACTAAATAAAAAAAAAAAAAAAATACTTTTTAGTATGAATATTTATAAATTACCTGTAGTCTGAAGCATCAAGATCCTCATGGTTCTTCACGATGTTCACGAACAACCTTCTTGGCTTGTCCATTCTGAGCACTTCTTTGTCAACGATAATCCTTTGACGGATCACTTGTTCACAAAAGAGTTTGTAGCTCTCAGCATAGGGTTGTCTGAAACACACACACACACACGCACGCACACACCCACACACACTTAGGATGTGCAAAGAGTAACGCTTTCGATGCTTTGGCTAAAGGCAAGCAGAATACAAGTGACATGTTGTTGACCAACGCTTTACCTTTGAAATGTGTCATTTTACAGCGAACTTATCCACATCAGCACCAAGTCCAAGCCCACCAAGTCCAGGAAAGAAGTGCCCTTCCAAAACAACTGTCATATGAAAGTGCAATAGATGCTTTTGCATCAGTGAAGACAAGGTGAGTAAGGTTATAGGTCGAGGTGAAAAAAAGTTGCATTTTAAAGTGTTCGGTTTGTCTTTATATAGGTTTGTGTTGGTGGGGGGTGTTAATCATATTGTAACAACAATTGTAAAAGTCATCAAGATTGTGTTCAACTGCAGGTTTTTTGTTGTTGTTTGTTTTCCCTTCGGTCATTAAAAGTTCAATTATCCCTCCCCCTCCAGCACCTCAACCTATATGTATTCATGATCCAGATCAATTGAGATCACAGACAATGGTTTTGGAGCTAAGTTTTCTGTTGTGTTGAAGCACATGTCTTTTGGACATTCTCTTCCTACGTTTGATACATTATGACAAAACACACACACAAGCACCACATACAAAATTATCCATCTCGCAATGTGAAACAAAACACCTGGAATGTGAAGCGTTGCATTGAAAACCTCAGTCCATGTAGAACTGTAACATATATGTATTTATTTTTTATTTTTTAATGTTAATTTTATTTATATATGAAAAAATACAATTATACATTAATACAAATCTATTGGGTTTATTGATAATTTATTGATTAAAAAATCATTAAGATTATAATGGAATTAAAAAAAGTAGATATTTATTTATATCATAGGTAAATACTATGACCCTTTAGTGTAAAACTAAAACTAACCAAAACTAAACTACAAGAGTATTTAACTGCCATTAGTCAATACTTAGTATTATATATTTAGTGTTATTATATTTAGTAATACTACTACTAATAATAATATAGTATTATATAATACTATAAAATTAAATTAAAAAATAAATTATTATGAATTTATTAAATTTATTATTATTAAATTAAAATTATTATTATACAATTTAATAGTAATATTTAGTGTTATTTTTTTTTAATTCATAATAATTTTAATAGTTTTAAAATAGTTATATATATACATTTGTATTAATGTATAATTTTGGTTCGTTTAGCTTACTACTGACAACAACAGAAGTGCGCTTATTCTTAACTGGGAGGACTGGCTATGGATTCTCACGTTTCTGTGCCAATGACGGTGCTAGACGTCCAATCCATTTGCAGCCTTCCAAGGCAAACCGAAGTGAATGTTTCAGGTTTTCAGTCAGTGGCGGTCAGTGAGTTAAATGAGTGGCATATCAATGCTTAAAGTCAGTCGTTAGTTTTAAATAGGCTTTACTACACCCTTTTTTCAAAAGTTCACAGTCGGATCAGAAAGTGTCTCAAAACCGCGGATGTATAACGTATTGTTTCCATTGTTTCAAATGAGACTGACAGTTTGCTTAATATGTCTAGTAATCTGACAAGTATACATTTCCCCGAGGTGGGGCCAATAAAATGCCCTTTTATATTGATCCCCTAATGATCTGAAGAAACAAATCCAGTCCCAACAACGTTTGCAGTGAGGCACCTTGAAGTCAAATAAAAACGTGAACTCACCAAGCGAAGCCCAAATGCCAAGCACGGTCAACGCTTGGAAAAGGAGCGATTGTGCCTTCTTCATCTCTCAGGTCCAGATAGAAGATCAGCCAGATAAACTTCAGAGGAGAATTTAATACGACGCAAGCCTCTTTCGCTCTGTGACAGACACACAAGCTTGACTACGTCACGCACGCACGCACGCACGTCCAACGACACAAAGGCTGGAGGATGACGCTCTAAAGAACTCGTGCATCAAAAGAAAACAAACATACAAACAAAGAAGAATTCGTGCATCAAACACGTCTCAACGTCACGTGGAACATTTGGAAATTAGGGTCGTACTAGTGATGGAGAAACCTTAGCTTTCTGAAGCAGTAAATATATATCAAGCAACGTGTCGAAATGGTTCATTCAGTGTTATGAAGCATTTGCCACGAATCAGTGTGGTGAGTCACGACAGACGACACTGCTTCACCGCTGCTTTCTGTACCGCTGAAGCAAATGTGTTGAGATGGTTCCGTGCTACGAGGCATTTGACACAATTCAGTGTGGTGACATCTTCTGGACAAAAATATATTGAATTTTCATCTAACCAAATGACCAAGTGTCATCTGAACAATGAAACCTGTGGGTGGTATGGTGGTTATATACTATGTCTGATGTGCGAGCAGTAGTGGGTTTGACCACTAGCCTGAAATGTATTCTTTATTCTTCCCCCAGATTAATAAAAAAAATAAATAAATAATAATATTAATAATGAAAACAAACAAACAAAAAAAAGCTGTTGTGTTACTTTTAAATGAAATACGCAAATGCTTGTGCAATAGGGAACTCTTGATGGTAGGTGTATAGAATGCTAGTGACACTGGGATGGGGATTTGGGTGTTTCACACATTTTTATTTAAAAACAGAATCATCTCAGCAGCATTTGGTTTCAGCCGGTTCCTCTTTTTGCTAATGACCTCTCCAGCTTTTGACAATATTCTCTCACATGGCACGAACAAATATACAAACTGACAGATAGACAAACAAACACAAAAACTGACAAACAGACAGACACAAAAACAAACACAAAAACTGAGACACAAAAACTAAATTGTGTGTGTGTGGGGTGGGGGATGCGTGGGTGTGTGTGTGCGTGTACTATGGCGAGAGGCTGACGTGACTGACCTGAAAAGAAACTGCTTTTCTGTACTGTTTCTCTTTTTTATTTACCAGCTTTCAATTTAACATGTTTAACAATTGTACATGCAGTCTAAACATTAAGTATATGAAAATGTCTTGTAAACAGTAAGAATTCAAGTGTGAACATTTATAACAGCTAGTATGACTTGAACAACATTATACAAATCAATACGACGACTGTGCAAACATGTCATTGTAACACAAATGACATACGACTTGAACAGTACACTTCAAACAGACAACTTATTGTTCATGGCTGATGTGACATTATTACTTTTTGCTTTTTACTTCAATGTTTCTGTTTTTTGTTTTTTTTTTCTTCTTTTTTTCAGAGCATTTTTTTAAATACATGCACGCACATATGCACCCCCACCACAGAGACACACACGCTAAAGCTATATTGCTCTTATGCCAATGAAGCGTTTAAGATTTTATGATGGCAGTAATGACAGAGAATAAAGCAAGCACATACAGAAAAATAGCGGTGGCCATTAAATGGTGATATTATAAGCCCCACTGTTGGATTATAATTTATGGTGAATGCTTTACCATCATAAAAGCTGTCAAAGAAATCACACACACACACACAGATACAAAATAACGCGACATACTAATTGCTAGATGCAGTCGGTGCCCAATCCACTCATTAAGTTCAGCCGTTTTGACAAGGTTAGAGCCGCTATCAGACTCCATCACGTTCATTTGTAGCGTTAGCCGCTAGCGTCAGCCAGTAGAAAGCAATAGAAGCACCCTCTCATGAAATCGTGAGGAAAGCGGGTGAAAGCCTGCCTGGAGGCCGCCAAGAGTCTACTTAATGTCGGGTGAAAGTTTGGCTAAGCTCCCTTAAGCCCGACTCCATCACGTTTGCTTGTAGCATTAGCCGCTAGCGTTAGCCTACTGGGCTGCTGTTTGCTTGATTTCCTGATAACCACGTGACTTCACATGTAAACACACTGACTGCTTTCTTAAAGGGGAACGAACGTAGCCGAACAACACAGCGTCAAAGCGGGATGAAAAGACTATATTCACTTGTTTTATTAAATGACCAAATTTACCGACATGGTCAAAATTACGTCGGTCATCGTGAAGAATTTTGGTAACGGTCAATTTTTGGTAAACCGCCTGGCTCTGCGGAAAACTCATTTGGGTACAATGCAACAGGTATCTGGATCTGTCAGGACATCTGGTATTGAATGAAAGAGCTACTATTCGTCTATGTACTGCCCAAAAATTATTTATTTTCTTTATGGTACAACAGACGTTATGGCCAACACATATCAAGGGGACGCCGCGTCCCCGATTTTACTACGCAGAGTGTAAAGAGTTCATTCTTGGATAATTGTGAAAAAGTGATCATCCGGGATGGAGGATCGAGCCGCTACTCCTCCGCATTGTGAGGAGCCAGCTGAGGGGGTTCGGCCATCTGGTTTGGATGCCTCCTGAACGCTTGTCCAAAAAGAATATACAAAGAATATTTTATTTAAGGCCAAAATTGAGTTTTTAAATATTCTATTGTATTTTTCTTGGTCTAAGCTCTTTTTTTATTATTATTATTATTATTTTTTTTTTTTATAAGATTGAAATGAAAACTGTTTGTGGTCTTGCGCCTGTCCTTCACCACAAAAACCGGCGTTACTTTGGAAGGGCATAGGTTTGGTCTCAACATTCGTAGGGACGATATAACAGCATAACTTGCATGTAGGTACACTTTTTGCTGGGGACGGGACATCAATTAGACCAAACAGATTGGATGAAGGGGGCAAAGGGCCACATTTCTCATGTATATGAACCTAATTAATTAATAGGCAAAATGATCAATGCAAAATAAATCCTTATCTTCTGATAATAACTTTTACGTGCATTGGTTCAGATGATACACTGTTCGATTCAAACCTTTGTTTTCAAAAAATACTAAAGAAACATTTTGAAAACTTCCTGAATAAATGTCTGGTTTTTATTAGCAAACATAAACATAATGAAAATGATTCACTTAATAATGGTAGGGTCAATTCTATCCTTACAACATATGGAACTATTGAAAGATCTAAATTCTCTATATAACTGAACATTATATCATGCAAAAAAGGTAAGGCTAATTAAAAGTTTGTGGGGACAATTTTAGCATCCTGAAAAGTTGGTAGTGTTATGTACCTACCGTCCCTATGCAAACCTACGCCCTTTTTGTAAAAGTCCTCCTTATTTTCCTTTACTTTAAAAAAAAATCTCTCCGCCTCAATGGAGAGGATTGCTTCAATTAGATCGTTCTGTGTTCTGTTTGACATGCCAGAAAACACAGTGGACGTGTCCAAATGTCTAGCTAACCTTTCATCTTTCTCAGCAAAACCATGTAATCGTTCTACATATATGCCACGTTTAGAAGAGCTTACACGCTTTCACCACGAAATGTTAACTCCTGTTTAGCTAGGATGCAGGTTGCATTAATGAGGTCTTTCAAACTCTTTCGGTTTTCTTTTACCTTAGCCTTGAGGATGCTACCGTTGAGCTTCCGCTGTTCTTCAAAGCCAAATCGATCCTTGAGCTTCCAAAAGTTTTTAAAGCAATCAGGCTTTGAATGTGAGTGGTCGAGCTCTCATATTTGCTGAGGCTTCGTGGTAGTTTTTTAATGTCACAATATCTCGTGTTAGTCCAGACATTGGCACAAGTTGAGAAGAAAAGGCAGGGAAAGCAGCAAAGGCGATTTTTCGAAGGACAGCCACATAGCCAGTCTTTTCCGGTGTACCAGTCCGTTTGAAAAGCGCGAGTTATCTTCTGTCCCGTAGTTTGAAGCAAACCTTTTAGCTCCGGTGTTGTGTTAACCGCGTCCACTTTTAACGGAAAGTCTAGTTTCACGTACGCCCCTTTGCAGTGCGGCAGAGTACTATCTGCCGCAGCCTGTGCCTTTTCACTGCGGTTTTATTTCCCATCAGCAAAACTAAATATGTCGCTAACAAACATTAAACTTTAAGGGATAAAGACATTAGCCAGACTGTGGAAAATCAGGTCAAATAAACGTATGTGGAAACATTATAATGGCGACATGCAGATGTACGGCAACCAGCACGCTCCAATTCCATGTATCAACCCGGTTTGTTATGGATTGCGCAATCAGAGGTGAGGCTTTACTCGTTGCTGCCGCACCTCTCGTTTCATTTCTTTATTTGAACAGGAAATAGGCAAATTCAGCGATTTTGACTATAAAAATGTTTGAAATGAGTCATACATAAAGAGCAATGGACAAATATGAATAAAAAATCAATGCTATAATTACTTTTTTGTCATGATGACAGGTGAGGCAGAGCCTCCCCTGACCGCACGTCACTGAATTATGCAAAATACGCATAAGACTTTGGTGAAACTGTATTTAAACATTTTAGCAACTCGTTTAGCTCAACAAATACACTGGATGGCAATATTTAGTCACAATATACAAACTATGTCAGGAGTCTTGTATGTTGTGAAGACAACGTACAAATGAACGTAAGGCACAAATGGACCCGCACGAAAAAGGAAACTACGGCGTCCGTCGAGGGACAAATGTAGTCATTGGCTTGATAATTTAATACTCGCCACTGACACCTTGTGGTGTATTTAAATCACTACCTAACATAGTTAAAGAGTGACACTGTGGAAGTACAGCAGTGTACTCATGTGACATCGCCGCCCTGCGACATCAACAACAATGGCGAGCTACTAGTTACTTTTTTGATTTAAAATTTTGCAACTTGTATTAAAACGAAAACATTAAGAGGGGTTTTAAGATCAAATGATTATAACTCGTACTAGAATTTATCGTTTAAGAACTACATGTCTTTCTATTCGTGGTACCCTTTAAAGTGGCAGCAGGGCACTCAGAATAGGAATGTATCTATCTGCCTGCCTGTCTTTTGGCCTGCCTGCCCATCTATCTGCTTGCCTGCAGCCCTGCCCATCCTAATAACTGTTGTTCCAATTATCTGCTCAATTGCTTACCCCCAACAAAACAGTTAAAAAAAAAAAAAAAAAAAAAAAAACAGCATATATGAATGTATATGTAATATAAATAAAGTTTTTTTTTTCTGTTTTAAAGCCATTTGGGAACTTTCAATACCACAGTATGTAGTTTTGTTATACATACACTACCGTTCAAAAGTTTGGGGTCGCTTTGACCCCAGACTTTTGAACCGAATTGTACATAATGAAAAATCCCATATGATACACTATGATAGACAACTTTGAGTGTAGGCTAAAACATGATGTTCTTAGTTTTTTATCAACTTCAGCTTTGGTGACAAAGCATTACATTTTATTATTATTATTTTAACTTTACTTTCTGCCCAACGGCACTCACAGGGGGAATAAACAATACGCTTAGTCCCGTGTTTGGGTTGTATTTAGAAAAGAAACCAGCAATCTAGTTAAAATACATGAACAAAACCAAAAACTGCGAGCACGACGCAATTCAGACATTGTTATAAAGTACGTTGTTTCCATCTCGTGGTCAAATATCAAAAGCGCAACCAACGTTTTATTTCAGGTGCGATCGTAACGTTGTTCATCTCCCGTTGTCCTATGGCTCAAAAATTACGCACCCTACGAAATTAAAATGTTAAATCCAAATCTGTTTTTTTAATGATTTGTTTTTTAAATGATGAAACAACATGTTATTTATCAATCGAACCCTTTTTTATTTAACCATGTATCCACACATGACAAAAAGTCATTCACCAATGAAAATGACTCTTTATTTAATATCAACGTTATTATGATTATTATACCACATTAGATATGTGCAAGATAATATAAATTTAACATCACAAACAATAAAATATTGTCGAAATGATAATAACAAAAAAAGTGTAGAACATTCTACTTGTGACGATTTGGCTCAGACGTGCTGATCACTACAGCGGCTCTGGTTAGAGAGCACAGGAAGATGAAAACAAATTATTTTGTGGGGCTCATGTGCAGGTGTGCATACATGTACACACATTTAGTATCTGGTAAATAACGTAGACTACAGAAATATAGTCAACATTCACTGACCTCTTAATGTGTTAGTTTATTAAACATTAAACAACATCATTTTAACTATAAACCAACTTCAGTGAACATTTGCACGCCATCTCCCTTCAAACCACTACATTCACTGTTGACACATTCATTTGTTTTGATATGATGCTAACAGTAGGGAGACCATATATTGATTCCCCCAAAAAGAGAACACTTGGCCCGGCCTTGAGTCACTTGAATTTTACTCGATGTTCACTCAAAGATGCCTATATAACGTTAATATATGGCGGAAAACACAGACAAGACTGAAAAAGCAGTTTCTGCTCTTGCACCCTTCTTTAAAATAAACTGTAGCATTTTGAGCCAAAAGAACCGATGTGTTTGATAGAACAATATGTCTATATGCTGCCATAGCAGATTCATGGCGCATTAAGCCCCCGAACTATTTTTAGTTGGTCCGTTTTACCCTGGAAACCCCCGTTTACAGACGTCACGCAACCGTTTTTGTTTCTGCCAAGCCATAAAAAGAAAGTAATTATATTTATTATCCAAAATGTCTGCCATTTTGAGTTTAGAATCATTAAACTGTGTCTAATATTTCGTTTAAGAAAAACGACTTAAAAAAAATATTTTTAATTTTTTATTATTTTAATATTATTATTGAATATATTTATTTTAATTTTGAATCATTTTTAAACATGACATATTTTAAACTTTTAATTACATTACGTCACAATGAAAACAATTGGCGTCTGTAAATAAGTCACAGATATCTACCTCATAACTATCGCTTAACTGTATTTGTTTGTTACTGTCGCATTTTCCCCGTTATGTTAGATGATTCATAATCGATCCAAACAAAGAAAATTAGGGGGGGGGGGGGGACGTTTAAAAGGGTAAATATATGAAAAAGAAAATCTCGACTACTCCTTGATGTCCGTGATTTCTGCGTGGCGATTCTTGTTATATTACCATGTTTTACCCATAAAATCCGCCAAAAAAACAGCTGTGGCCATTCACAGCTCTGTCTTGACACTTGGTGATACATGCTACATGGAGTTTTCGGATCGATAAATGAAAGTACACGATAAGATCTCGTTAAAGTCATGGCGTCTGTAATTCTGCTGTCGCGTTCTCTCACCTCCAGATAGGCTTCCGCTGTTTAAAAAAAAAAAAACATTTTTTTTTTTTTTTAAATGGCCACCTGTTCAAATTTTTTCTTCCCCCAGAAAATTGAGATTTTAAGCTTTCCAATGATGTATCACACATGCATATAGGTCAATTTTGAAATTTGGCCAAATTGGGGGTCTCGGAGCAGAACTTCAAGTCATCTGAGTGTTTTGCGCCATATTTATAATGTGCCTCCTCCGTTTGGATAGAAAAAAAAAATAGTTTTATTAAAATATATTTTAAATATATAATATACTGTATATATATCTACTGTACAGTATATGTTATACAACCAAAGAAAATTTCAAATTCTCAGAGGTTACTCGAGAGGCTTCATTCTTCCTAAAGAAAGAAAGAAGAAAAAAAAAAAAAAGCAGACAATAAATATGCAAAAAAGAAAAAAAAAAAGAATGAATAATGATGAAAAAAATATATATATATATAATGCAGATCCATGGACCCGGTTTTCTGACGGGCCGCCTCGTCCTGCTCGGCGTAGCTCTTGGGGCAGTAGGAAGCCATGCGTTCCAGGTTGGTGGCAGCTACTGCCATCTGGAATTTGTCGTAGATGTAGATCAGAGGCAGCGAGTCCACGTCCTGCCACTGGTGGTTGTCGGTGTTGTGGCGGGTGGTGACAGTCTTTAGCCTGTCGTCTTTGCCCATCTCCAGGGGCGTTCGCGCTGTCACACAGACGTAGCGGTCCTCAGAGCTTGCCGCGTAGACGTTGCACACGATCTTTGGCGCCGACTCCAGGTTGTGTCACTTGTCTATTTTCATTATTTTGGTAGACCTCTGACTCCATGAGAGTCAAATGCGTTGTCATCTATTGATGGAGCTGGTTTATGGTCATCTGGAGTTCTATCAAACACTGAACATCCAAGAGTATCGGTGCTCGGTTAAGCATGCTCGTTCTCCTTGCTTGCTTGTGATGTTAAACCACGATGTTTCTGCATACCGCTGTAGTCTTCTTTGACGTTGATAATATTTGGACACTGATGAAGAAGAGATGTGCGTCCGTTTGATAGTATATTTGCCTTGTATACATTTACATCCGAAGGCTTGTGGACTGTTCCTAGGCACACATCTCCAACGATGACCCACCCCAGGTCCAGCCGTTGTGCATAAGGAGCATTATTTGGTCCGTTGATCTGTTCTCTTACTTTGTGCACTCTTAAGATGTCTCTTCCTAAAAGCAGAAGAATGGGAGCGTCGTGATCGACAGGATACAGTTTGTTGGCAATTGGCTGTAAGTGAGCGTGGTGGAGTGCAATATTTGGAGATGGAATTTCAGTCCTGTCGTCTGGTACCATCTCACACTCGATTAAAGTGGGCAAAGGAAGTTGTGATTTCCCATCCAT
Source organism: Corythoichthys intestinalis (assembly GCF_030265065.1). NCBI lineage: Eukaryota > Metazoa > Chordata > Actinopteri > Syngnathiformes > Syngnathidae > Corythoichthys > Corythoichthys intestinalis. Next base: position 80,743,586 of record NC_080395.1, on the reverse strand, counting down.
AGCCTCCAGTATGAAATTCGATGCTCGTCGACCTGCTGTCTCTTGTATACCTGAGCATGTTTTCAGTGTGTATGGCATCATCTGAGAGTTTACACTGAAAATTTCAAAGAATTCAGTCTTAGCAAGAGACTTGTTGCTCTGTTCGTCCAACACAGCATACACTTTAACAGCTTTCTCTCGTTGACCAGCTTCACTAAGCAGATCTTGGAACATGAACGTGAGCCATTTTCGCTTCCACAAATCTTCGTACACATGGAGTTGACTGAGGATGATGAGCTTTCACTTTGCTCCCCGCTGTCGTCTTTGTTGGTTGTAGTCTGGTGTGTAGCTTCAGCCGGTGGACCAGGGTGCAGAGCTGATATGTGTCTTTCACTATTACACTCAATATGTTAGGGTGCGCTGGGAAGTGGACCCCAAAGCAGACAAGGGTGGCTGTGGTGATTTTCAAAAGTTTATTTGAGCACAAGTCGCAGCACCGCACGTGCACTTGGCGCGTAGCTGGCAGGTGTTGACAGGAGCTCAATCAGGCGTCGGTACAATTCAGGGAGCAGGCACGGGGAATCCTGGGACGGAACAAGAGGTCTGATTAGCCGGGTAAGAATTAATGTGGTAAATACCTGAATGCTGGACTTCACTGACGGGATTACTGAAAGTTTGGTCTGGCGACGAGCGGCAACGACGAGCTGGCTTATAAAGGCGGCTGATTTCGATGGCTTGCAGCTGTCGGCGTCTTCGCCCGTCTGGTCTCCAGCCTGCAATCAAGGAGCCCTAACAGTCCCCCCCCCCCCCCCCCCCCCCCCCCACGGGCGACACAAGGCGCCCGAGGCACGCGATCGGGATAGGCGCGATGGAAGTCGCGTATCAGGGACCTGCACAACACCTGCCTGGCTGGGATCCAACTTCGCTCCTCAGGCCCATAGCCCTCCCAGTCGACGAGGTACTGTACCCCACGGCCACGACGGCGGACGTCCAAGAGACGTCTCACTTTGAAGGCTGGGTGCCCGTCAATTAACAATGGAGGAGGGGGAGTCTGCACCGGAGGGGACAACGGGCATGACGAGACCGGCTTTACCTGGGAAACATGGAAGGTGGGATGGACACGCAGAGACCTGGGGAGCTTGAGGCGGACTGAGCAGGGATTCACTACCTTCTCTACTTCAAAGGGGCCGACAAAACGTGGGGCCAGTTTCCTGGAATTAACTCTTAGTGGCAAGTGTTTTGAGGAGAGCCATACCTTCTGCCCCACAGAGTAGACAGGGGCTGGTGTACGGCGACGGTTGGACTGGGCCTGGGAACTTTCGGACGAGCGGATTAGCGCAGCGCGTGCTCTCCTCCAAACCTTGGTGCACCGGTTGATGTGCCTTTGCACCGAGGGAACCGCTATGTCCTGCTCTTGGGATGGGAACAAGGGGGGCTGTTAGCCCAGTGAGCACAGGAAGGGGGACATGCCTGAGGAGGCGTTCGGCAGGGTATTATGGGCATATTCGACCCAGGAGAGGTGGTCGCTCCAGGAATTGGGACAGGACTGTGCGACACAGCAGAGTGCTGCTTCCAGCTGTTGGTTTGTGCGTTCACACTGGCCGTTGGTTTGAGGATGGTAACCTGAGGAGAGACTCACACCAACGTCCAGAGCTGCGCAGAAAGCCCTCCACACCTGCGAGGTGAATTGGGGACCCCTATCAGACACAATATCAGACGGGATGCCATGCAGGCGGAAGACATGCTGGACCAGCAGTTCTCCGGTCTCCTTCGCCGATGGGAGTTTGCGAAGCGGGATGAAATGGGCCCCCTTGGAAAATCTGTCAACCACAGTGAGTATTACGGTGTTACCTCGGGAAGGGGGGAGACCGGAGACAAAGTCCAGGGCGATATGGGACCACGGGCGGCTAGGGATGGGAAGAGGGCGAAGCAGGCCAGAGCTGGGTTTGGTCGAGGTCTTGTTGCGGGCGCAAACGTGGCAAGCAGTGACAAAAGCCCGTGTGTCCTCAGGCATTGTGGCCCACCAGAACCATTGGCGCAACACAGCGAGGCTCCTGCGGATACCCGGGTGGCAGAACAGGCGAGACGAGTTGGCCCACTCCAGCACCTGTTGCCGGACTGATGCGGGAACAAACAAATTAGCCTGAGACCCCTGCCGGGGGTCCGGGTGCTCCCCAAGGGCTTCCTTAACCTTGGACTCCACCTCCCATTCCACTGCAGCAAGAAAACAGGTGGAAGGGAGAATGGGGGCCGGGTCCACCCTGGTCTCACTAGGCAGGAACTGGCGGGATAGGGCATCTGGCTTGACATTACGTGCCCCTGAGATATAGGAGAGAGAGAAATTAAAACGTTCCAAAAACATAGATCCTCCGGGCAGCCTTGAGGTACTCCAGGTTTTTGTGATCAGTCAAAACGATGAAAGGCTGGCGAGCTCCCTCCAGCAGGTGCCGCCACTCCTCCAGGGCAAGTTTAACAGCCAGCAACTCGCGGTCCCCAATGCTATAGTTTTGCTCGGCGGGGGTTAGTCTGCGGGAGAAAAATGCACTGGGGTGCACCTTGCCATCGCCAGTCTGTCGTTGGGACAAGACTGCTCCCACGCCCATTTCAGAGGCATCCACCTCCACAATGAACTGTAAGGCAAGGTCAGGATGTGCCAGCACGGGGGCTGAAGTAAAGCATTGCTTAAGGTACCTGAAGGCAGCGTCAGCAGAGTCAGACCAGCGAAACGGTGAAACGGTCGATGTGAGGGCCGTTAGCGGTGCTGCGACCCTGCTGTAATTCCTGATGAACCCCCGATAAAAGTTTGCGAACCCGAGGAAACGTTGGAGTTGTTTCCGATCGGTGGGCCGTGGCCACTCTACCACTGCGGTTAGCTTACCAGGGTCCATGCGGAGTTCACCCTTGGCAATGACGTAGCCCAGGAATTTGGTCTCTGGGACGTGGAACTCGCACTTTTCTGCCTTCACAAACAGACGGTTTTCCAGGAGTCTTTGGAGCACCTGGCGTACGTGCTGCTCGTGCTCTGTGAGGTTAGGAGAGAAAATCAGGATGTCATCAAGATAAACAAAAACAAACCTGTTGATCATGTCTCTCAGCACGTCATTGACCAGGTTCTGGAAAACCGCCGGGGCATTAGTGAGTCCAAAAGGCATGACGAGATACTCAAAATGGCCCAGGGGAGTGTTAAACGCGGTCTTCCACTCATCTCCCTCTCTGATACGGACCAGATGATAAGCGCTGCGTAGGTCGAGCTTGGTGAATATACGCGCGCCATGGAGGGGTGTGAACGCCGAGTCCATCAGGGGGAGTGGGTACGTGTTCTTAATGGTGATTTTGTTGAGGCCACGGAAATCAATGATGGGCCTCAATGTGCCATCCTTTTTCCCCACAAAGAAGAGGCCGGCGCCGACCGGGGATGAGGACGGACGAATTATACCTGTGGCCAAGGACTCTGATATAGGACTGCAGCACCTCCCTCTCAGCTTCCGAGATCTTATAAATGCGCTCCTTTGGCAGGGCGGCGCCAGGAAGTAGGTCTATGGCACAGTCATAAGGGCGGTGGGGGGGCAGGGCCACTGCTCGGTCTTTACTGAAGACTAGGCTCAGGTCATGGTAGCACTCAGGGACTGATGAGAGGTCTAGCTGGTCTGGGTTCTGGACAGGATAGGCCGGAGCTAGGGCAGATTTTAAACAATTTTTATGGCAAAAGGCACTCCATGCAGTGAGCTTGGGATGGGTCCAATCCTCCGCTGGGCTGTGAGTCTTGAGCCAGGGTAGGCCAAGAACCAGCGGCGTGTGAGGGCAATCGATTACTAATAGACTGAGTACCTCTTGGTGGTTACCCGATAGAAGAAGGTGGACAGGGTCGGTTTGCTCCCCCACACTAAACAGCACCTGTCCATTGAGTGCGATGGTCTTTAACGGGACAGGTAACGAGCGCGTTCCGACGCCCAGCTGTTTCACCAACCTGCGATCAATAAAACTTTGATCAGCACCACAATCAACAAAAGCCTTCACTCTGCAGGACTGGTCTTTCCAAGTAAGTGTGGCGGGGAGCTGGAGCCGAGCTGAGGAATTGTTAAACGCATGACTCACCAGTATTTCCTCACCTACTGGTGAGCCTGCCCGTTTCCCGGACGCACCGGACAATGGCGGAGGAAATGCCCTGCTTGGCCACAGTAGATGCATAGCTGGGCAGCGAGCCTACGTGTGCGTTCCTCCTCAGTGAGCCTGGCTCTCCCTAGCTGCATGGGCTCGGGGCTCTCAGCAGAGGGCAGTGTAGAGGCGACGATGTGTGGGGAATACCCGGAAGTAGGGGCCATACTCTGGGCAGCGGGACAGTGAAACTTGAAAGGCGGCGGCTCGCTGCGTTGACGTCGTCTTTCGCGAAGTCGATTGTCGATTCGAATCGAACGATCGATGAGCTGATCGAGATTCCCTGGCTCGTCCCTGGAAGCCAACTCGTCCTTGAGCGATTCGCTGAGTGCGCCGGTGAAGACCTCTTGAAGCGCGGCGTCGTTGAATTGGCTCTCAGCTGCAAGCGTGCGGAACTCCACGGAGAACTCTGCGACGCTGCGCCCCCCCTGACGGATGGACATTAGGCGTTTGGCGGCTTCCTTACCACGGACCGGGTGGTCGAAAACTTTGCGCATCTCGGCTGTGAAGCAGTCATATGAGGCGCACGCCGCCGAGCCCTTGTCCCACTCAGCTGTGGCCCAGGCTAAAGCTGGACCGCGAAGGCACCCGATCAGGTAAGCGATCTTGGCCCGCTCGCTGCCGTATGTTTGTGGCTGTTGATCGAACACGAGACCGCACTGCACTAAAAAGGCACGACAAGAGCCCAAGTCGCCATCGTAGGGGGCAGGGGGTGGCACGTGCGGCTCGCGAGGCGTTGGGGAGATGAAGTCTCGGCGGGGTGGTGACGTCGGATGCAGGGGAAGCGGCGTGAACTGCGCCTGGAGAGACTGTAGTGCCTCAGAAATTTCTCCTACCTTTTGGTAAAGATATTCGAGGGCTTGAGCGTGTCGATCAACGGCGGGGGGTGACGGGGAAGCATAACTCGGATCCATGTCCGCGGGGTCCGTGATGGCCAGACCAAGCTGTTAGGGTGCGCTGGGAAGTGGACCCCAAAGCAGACAAGGGTGGCTGTGGTGATTTTCAAAAGTTTATTTGAGCACAAGTCGCAGCACCGCACGTGCACTTGGCGTGTAGCTGGCAGGTGTTGACAGGAGCTCAATCAGGCGTCGGTACAATTCAGGGAGCAGGCACGGGGAATCCTGGGACGGAACAAGAGGTCTGATTAGCCGGGTAAGAATTAATGTGGTAAATACCTGAATGCTGGACTTCACTGACGGGATTACTGAAAGTTTGGTCTGGCGACGAGCGGCAACGACGAGCTGGCTTATAAAGGCGGCTGATTTCGATGGCTTGCAGCTGTCGGCGTCTACGCCCGTCTGGTCTCCCAGCCTGCAATCAAGGAGCCCTAACACAATACACTTTACAACCACCTTACAGTCTTTTGGGGCCTCCTCCCACGTGAAGTGCAATCGAACTCTGGCGACACCTGCATGCAACGTTGACGCCCTGGGTCAAACATTAGGGTCAAGGGTCAAAGGTCAGGAGCGATGCGGCCTCTGTCTTCAAATTGCAAAAAGTTGACTGATTTGTAGCATTCTGCCCTACTGTTAAAGACGCTCTCTCTGATTGGTCATCAGTCCAGAGTGTGGGGTGGTACCCCAACCCTGCTCTGATTGGCCAGTTCTTCCGGTCTGCAATCTGTGACCGAACCCACTCGGATTGAACATCCCCTCCAGGGTGGCAGCTATGAGTTTTTTGTAAAACAGTTTATGAATGAGTTGAAAGTGTATTTAAACAATGAGCACTAATTCCAGTTACTTACTGCACTTTAGGCCCACATAGTCTAGTCAAATCATTTTCTCCATCTTGTTTTGCGCGTTAAAGACTAACAGATGAATGTGAGATTATCCCACTTACTTACTTCAGTAAATATTGCCATTTGTTCTTATTAAGCACATACATCTAAACGTTGGTCATTTTTTACCTAAATCAAGAAAAATCTGCTTTCAAATAATGTTTTGAACCATATTTATTCTGGAATTAAGAATATTTATAACATTTCAAAGCTTTTTAAATTTATTTTAAGGAGGTGTGTTTTTGGCCAATGTAAAAGAATCCTAAATGCCTTTGTTAGGTGAATTTTCCCCCGCAGAATATATAAAATACGTATACACAGATGAGCTCATTCATTCATATTTTAGGTCCATTTGTGTGTTGTCTTTTCTGTGGTAGTTGCAGGCGGTTGAATACGGCTGTTTGAATGTTAGAATAGAATAGGCTCTGTCATTCAAATAGTACAATGACATTAAAAATAGCAACACCCTATTAGTGCATCACACAATAAATTAATGTCAATAGTACATAAATAAATAATATACACTAGTACTACCTAAAAATAAATTTAAGTGTACGAAGGAGGTAGTGTTGATGTTAAAATAAATAAAATGATAGCCGACTCCTGAACTAGGCCAATAGCAAACTGCAATATGCAAGTGTTAATCAGATATACAAGTGTTAAGAAACTAGTATTCCATTAGAAGTAAGTTACTAGGTTTTAAATTTTCATTCACGATGTCATTCTGCCCAACAGGTAACAAGTTAACTCTGGGTGGCCTTGGCATCTTTCCATTCTGCAGGGTGGTTGAGCATCTGTTCAGAGGCTGCGGGAGGGCGGGACCAAAGTTCGACGTTGTTTCCTTCAAGTGGCGTCGTGGTCCGAAGCGCAGCATTATAGATTTCTTCATTACTGTTTTAGCTGTTGTGTTGTCTTGGCCTATTTTTTCCCCACTTTCAATTATGGGCATTTGGACTTTTCCCAATTTCTGTATGCCTTAAATGTATTTGTTATTACACTCAAATTCCAGTTTTTTTTTTCTTGTATTTAAATAAAGGAGATATAGTACACAGTAAAAGTTAAGCAGCCTGTATTGAGTCTTAAATAAGTTTAATGATAAGCAAGTGTTTTGCAGATATTGACGTGTTGAGAAATAAGGACTAGGTTTTTAATTTTCTGTGAGCACTCATTGGGAAAGTGCACAATATACAGGACTATATGCTATGCCGAGCAATATGGTTATTTGTGTGTGTAAAAAGAAGTAGCTGAGACATGAAGTACATCTCAATATGTTTTATTTTACAAGGTCATTGACCGCCTCCTTAAAATTTACAAAGTTTTCAAAAGACCTGCCAGAAAGTCCTTTGGACGTGGACGCCTTGACCATGTAGGTCTTTTTTTTTTTTTTTTTTTATCAATATTTTTTGTGACCCTGTGCAGATTGGGCAAAAAGCGCACAGGCGCGTAGTATTTTACATTGCCAGTCTTCATCATCACCTTGTGGTGGTGGTGCTTGTTGTTGTGCTGCTGCTACTGCTGCTGAAGATGGTGTATTTGCTACAGCAGGTCATGTTGATAATGCTGCTAATGCTGATGCACAAGCTGACGTGAGGGGCGTAGCTGGTGCAACTTTGCCTTTAGCTTGCTACAGAACAAAAAATAAATATCACGGGTAAGCCCTGAAATGCATTAAAACACTGGCAAAGGAAATTATGTTATTTTTTTATCGACCTACTGACCTCCTCCTCCTTTGTGAGGATGTACAGTCGAAATCGCTTAACGTGACATTGATGTCCTACTCTGTCATCAGTAGCCACTGACGCACGAAGCAGAAGGCTTCCTGGACCATCTTCCATTCTTCTGCGCTTTTGGCGAGATCGTTACGGAAGAACTTGGAGAGGTCATAAAACTGCCACATCTCCTCGAACGTGAAGGACCGGAAGCTGCCATGCCCGCAGATGGCCCGGTCGATGTTCTGCTCCAAGTGGCATGACACCGGAGGGAACATATCCACGTAGCGTAGAAGCTGCTCCTTCAGCCACCACTCCCCAGTTTTGGTGTCGCACCTTCCCATCTGTCGTCGCCTCTCCTTCACGTGGCTATCGAGGAGACTTTTTAAGAGAGCATGCAGTAGTTGTTTTAAACTGATTTTTTAATTTTCTTTTGGGTAACAAAGACACACATCAATTTCTTATTTATACTCACTACTTGACATAGCAGACATCTTCCTCCATAAGCCACAGAAGGTCTTGCCTTTGTATTTCCCAAAGGTCACCGTGAGCTGGCCAAGGATCTGCTGGTCTGTTGGAGCTGCGGTGACGGCATGGCAGTTTTTCCTAGCTGTCAGGCGTAAAAAAACATCAGACAAGAAGAAATAATGTAGTTCAATTCATTTTTTAAATGAAGGAGATGTTGTTGTTTTTTTAAAAGGCATCCAGAACAATACCTTGTTTGTACATGTACTTCTCAGGCGCAGTTTAGGCAGCAAAGCATGGTGGCCGGTCATCGCTTCTGATGTACACTGAGAAACACAAAGGCAAGTGTCAACACAAAAAAGCAGGACATGACACGGAGGAAAAATTCTAGATGATAGTAATAATAAAATTGCATTTTTGTTGGTTGTGAAGACGATGCCTCCATTCCTAGCTGGCAATTAGAAAAACAAAAATGACGATGTTCAGAGATGCTAAAATGTTGAGAGGGGTGTCTTGAGTTCATCTAATTCCCAAATTCCAAATAAAAACGAACTTATTGGGGAAAGTGCAAAATTGGCCCACTTACAAAATGATGACGTCTATGTAGTACAGTATGTAGAAAGTGACCTTATCCAACATTGGGGCTTCTTCCCCTTCACATGGAAGAATCATGTTTATGGGTATGGTTCCCTTTTAAGATCTTATACTTCTGACAAACATTTCCGATGACCCTTTCAACATGGATTCTCAAATGTGCTGACAGCGGCTTTTTGTAAATGCTGGGAGTTTGACATCTGAACACTACATGCCCACACATTCTTGTATGTCAAAACCTCTGTCAGCCAAGACATTGTCCCCAGGTAACAAATATTTAAAAAACAAAAAAATCACTGTTCAGGGTTATATGTTTGTCACTTGTACGCCCTCCCCAGCCTTTTGATAAGAAACAAATGGCTCCCTTGGGTGTAATACATATTAAATACTTCATAGTGTGGTGGTGCTTGTAGCTGGAAAACATTTGGGCACGTGCTTTCAGATTTGATGAGTTTTCTGTGAAAATTTCAAAACGGTCAATAATCACAGTCTGTGTCACATCCTGATTGGTGTTGTGCGTCTCATCCTCCGTGATTAGCTGATCACCTTTTTCTCCAGCTTCATGTGTCCCCTCTTCAGTCTGTAGCTGACCACTTTCTTCTCCAGCGTCAGGTGTCCCTTCCTCATTCTGTTGGTGACTGTTTATTTCACCAGGCTCAGATGGTCCCTCCTTGGTCTGCAGCTCTTCAATGTTTGCATCCTGCTGGACCCCCATCTCTGGTGCTTGCAGTGTCTCTTTCCGTAGCTGCTCACGTTCGTCTTGCAGAGCGTGCAGTGTTTGTCGGTGTAACAGATGTGTGTCCCAGATGTAGGGGTGGTGCCCAGTCTGGGTCAGTCTCCCTCATTTCATAAGCTGGTTCACCTGCAATCACAGGTTTTATTTAGAAAGCTAGGCAAGATTGGATATTTCCATGGCATTTCACTTTCGTAAACACTTAATCAGACATGCTACCATCCCATCAGATCATCAGAATTTATAAATCAAGCCGGATGCAACGGACAGGACGTGAAAAGTGGACATGTCCGGGCAAAGAGGACGTTTGGTCATCCAAGCAAACAGTCATGGCCGATAAAAACTAGATCACGATTGTGTACGATCGGGGAAAAAAACGGACCCAAGAAGACATCATCACAACTGTTTCTCCACCAAGCATTGTGAGGAATGTTCACAGTCTATGTGCAGCGACATTAATTCACTTTACAACGCATACTCACATCATCAATGAAGGAGCCGACGTACACTGCTGGCCAAAAGTATTGGCACCCATGCAATTCTGTCAGTTAATGCTCAATTTCTCCCAGAAAATGATTGCAATTACAAATGCTTTGTTAGTACTGCTTTGTCATGTACGTGTACAATCATTTAGTTTATTTTTTTTTTGTCTGTGAATTTCAATCTGTTTGTCACTAGTAAACATACACTCCATTTGAACAAGGAGGGGGACAGCGAATACGTTCGTTCGCTTCCAGCCCTTCCAGTTCAAATGGAGTGGAGGTTTAAGTGCTGTCAATGGCAACACTTGGTCACTTTTCAGTTTTAGTCGATTTCAGCGACGCCGTTGGACAAAAGCGGTGGTGTTTTGCCTTAAGGCAGACACACACCCAAATAGTGCTGTAAAATCACGATGGTCGCCTGCAGATGGATAAAACATTTGTTTCCAGCGGCTGTGTGAAGGATTAAAAGTAACAAGGTAATGAATCCAGTTGTGGCTAAACAATAGGATTGGATCAAGGCCGGCCCAGCCTATACGCAGACTATGCAGCTGCTTAGGGCCCCTGACCACTCGGGGGCGGGGCCCCAATCTGGAAACCTCATTTTATAGGTTGTTAATAGGGCATCGTGAATAATGTGGGGCGCATTGCCGTTGATCCATGCAAACATCCATTTTCTTGTCATTACAATCTGGCAACCTGGGGAGTGACGTTAAACCTGCTTTGCGATGATTGGTGCTCAAACTTGCTTGGAAAATAGATGCACGGATATGTGGAAGAGAATTTATCCCTCTGGAGCAGAGAAAGGAAAGAAGAAAATCGTAGAAGAAAAGAAACAACAGTATAGTGCTGCAACGATTAATCGATGAACTCGAGTATTCGATTAGAAAAAACATTCGAATTAAATGTTGTTGCTTTGAGTATTTGTTTAATGAAAGTGGCATTGTAATGGTTTATTTTGAAATTGTTTGCATTTACTTTTATTGATTAGGGTGGATGCACTGCCCTCTGGTCTGCCTCTTTTTACATGGCTGAATCCAACTGCTCCCTGTTAAGACCAACGTGAGCTAAGTTTTTGTTTGAGCTAATGTTTTTTTAATGTATTCATAATTTAGTTTATAGGTATATTTAGCCGTTTTTTGTGGGAATATGTGTCTGAATCATTTGTTAAGAGCATTGTGAAAAAAACTTCAGCATTTTATAGCATTTAAGCTAGCTGACTTTTTCTATGCAAGTTAGCCAATTGTTCTTTTGTTGTACATAGATCCTCATTAAAAAAAAATAATAATAATTATACTCTTTGAGGCTGAGCTCAGGTATTTTAATTTTTCATGTTTCTAATCCGATTACTCGAATATTCCAACTGACTGGTCCATCAATTAATCGATTACTAAAATATTCTATAGCTGCAGCCCTACAACAGTATCGCGGTAATTGAGCATGTTGTTTATGTTGTTGTTGTTGTTGTTGTTGTTGTGCAAGACACTCCGACTTGAACGCTGTTGTCAGCTGAGCTTGTCAATATGTCGTACTGGTAATTGCCATTAGCTGCAGGGCAAAAGCCTGGAGCGAATCAAGTAAAGCGGAGCAAGCTGTCACCTGTCGGCAACGGCAAATGTACGGCTTCCGCTGATTGTAGTAAAACGAAATATTGGCATAATATGCATTTGGACTGGAGAGCGTAGATATAGTCATTTCATTTATATCGGACATTATTATCAAGTAGTATACCAATCAGAAAAAGGTTTGGCGCCATCTACTGTAAGTACTGACAATCATTTGGGGTGAGAAGTTTGAAGTATGCGGTGCAACAAAATCTGATTAATATACAAAATGTGGACGTATGGGTTGGATTGCATGTATGGGTTTCACAGTACTCTGTGACGAAATGGTGGGCCAAAAATATGGGCCCCTTGGCATTTTGCTTAGGGCCCCCAAGTGGCCTGGGCCGGCCCTGCGTGCAAGTGCATCCAATCCACGGGGGACAGACGAGATGGCAGCCCAGACTCAGCAACCTCACCTGCACCTGGCCGAGCTCACAGCCGCCCAGTTCATCGACATCTGGAAACACTTTGACGTGGATGGTCAGTGACTTTTGCTCTTTTTTTTTTCCCTTCCATCAGAAGTTCATTTCTTAAAAAGAGAAAATGTGTTAACTATTAAACATTCATTTTCTTGACTTGGAGTGAAAGATTTTGCAATTTTAATCCTATATAGGGCACTCATTTTTACACAACGTTTGGTTGCCATTGACGGCACCAGACGTCCATATCCATTTTGGCTAGGAGAGGCTAGCAGCGAATGACTACTGCCAACCCTTCCAGTCAAAATGAATTGGATGTCTAGTGTCGCCACTGACACTGAAAGATGAGCATTCACAACCATTCTTTCCAGTTTAAACGAGTTGGATGTCTACAGCTGTCAATAGCAGGCAATGAGTAAAATACTAAGAAGAACAAAAAGATCGACTTTGGAGTCTTATTGGAGATCATAACACATCCATCCATCCATCCATTATCTTCCGCTTGTTCCAGGGTCGGGTCGCGGGGGCAGCAGCTTTAACAGGGAAGCCCAGACTTCCCTCTCCCCAGCCACTTCAACCAGCTCCTCCGGCGGGATCCCAAGGCGTTCCCAGGCCAGCCGAGAGACATAGTCTCTCCAGCATGTCCTGGGTCGTCCCCGGGGCCTCCCGCCGGTGGGACATACCCGGAACACCTCTCCAGGGAGGCGTCCGGGAGGCATCCGGACCAGATGCCCGAGCCACCTCAGCTGGCTCCTCTCTACGCGGAGGAGTAGCAGCTCGACGCCGAGTCCCTCCCGGATGACCGAGCTTCTCACCCTACCTCTAAGGGAGAGCCCGGACACCCTGCGGAGGAAACTCATTTCGGCCGCTTGTATCCGGGATCTTGTTCTTTCGGTCACGACCCAAAGCTCGTGACCATAGGTGAGGGTAGGAACGTAGATCGACTGGTAAATCGAGAGCTTTGCCTTTCGGCTCAGCTCCTTCTTCACCACTACGGACCGGTGCAGAGTCCGCATTACTGCAGACGCCGCACCGATTCGCCTGTCGATCTCCCGCTCCCTCCTACCGTCACTCGTGAACAAGACCCCAAGATACTTGAACTCCTCCACTTGGGGCAGTATCTCATCCCCGACCCGGAGAGGGCACTCCACCCTTTTCCGACTGAGGACCTTGGTCTCGGATTTGGAGGTGCTGATCTTCATCCCAACTGCTTCACACTCAGCTGCGAACCGCTCCAGTGAGAGTTGGAGGTCACGGCTTGATGAAGCCAACAGCACTAAATCATCTGCAAAAAGCAGAGATTCAATGCTGAGGTCACCAAACCGGACCCCCTCAACGCTTCGGCTGCGCCTAGAAATTCTGTCCATAAAAATTATGAACAAAATCGGTGACAAAGGGCAGCCTTGGCGGAGTCCAACCCTCACTGGGAACGAATTCGACTTACTGCCGACAATGCGGACCAAACTCTGACACCGGTCGTACAGGGACCGAACAGCCCTTACCAAGGGGCTCGGTACCCCGTACTCCCGGAGCACCCCCCACAGGACTCCCCGAGGCACACGGTCGAACGCCTTCTCCAGATCCACAAAACACATGTAGACTGATCGGGCGAACTCCCATGCACCCTCGAGGACCCTGCCGAGGGTGTAGAGCTGGTCCACTGTTCCACGGCCGGGACGAAAACCACACTGCTCCTCCTGAATCCGAGATTCGGCTTCTCGGCGGACTCTCCTCTCCAGCACCCCTGAATAGACTTTACCAGGGAGGCTGAGGAGTGTGATCCCTCTATGATTGGAACACACCCTCCGGTCCCCCTTCTTAAAAAGGGGGACCACCACCCCGGTCTGCCAATCCAAAGGCACTGTCCCCGATGTCCACGCGATGTTGTAGAGACGTGTCAGCCACGACACCCCTACAACATCCAGAGCCTTCAGGAACTCCGGGCGGATCTCATCTACCCCCGGAGCCTTGCCACCGAGGAGCTTTCCAACCGCCTCAGTGACTTCAACCCCAGAGATCGAAGAGCCCACTACGGAGTCCCCAGACTCTGCTTCCTCAAAGGAAGGCGTGTCGGTGGAATTGAGGAGGGCCTCGAAGTATTCTCCCCACCGGCTCACGACGTCCCGAGTGGAGGTCAGCAGTACACCATCTTCACTATACACAGTGTTAATGGTGCACTGCTTTCCCCTCCTCAGGCGCCGGATGGTGGACCAGAATTTCCTCGAAGCCGTCCGGAAGTCGTTTTCCATGGCCTCGCCGAACTCCTCCCATGTCCGGGTTTTTGCCTCGGCGACCGCCGAAGCCGCAGTCCGCTTGGCCAGCCGGTACCTGTCAGCTGCCTCCGGAGTCCCACAGGCCAAAAAGGCCCGATAGGCCTCCTTCTTCAGCTTGACGGCATCCCTTACCGCTGGTGTCCACCAGCGGGTTCGGGGATTGCCGCCACGACAGGCACCAACCACCTTACGGCCACAGCTCTGATCAGCCGCCTCAACAATGGAGGTGCGGAACATGGCCCACTCGGACTCAATGTTCCCCACCTCCCCCGGGACAAGGGAGAAGTTCTGCTGGAGGTGGGTGTTGAAACTCTTTCTGACAGGGGATTCTGCCAGACGTTCCCAGCAGACCCTCACAATACGTTTGGGCCTGCCAGGTCTGGCCAGCATCTTCCCCCGCCATCGGAGCCAACACACCACCAGGTGGTGATCAGTTGACAGCTCCGCCCCTCTCTTCACCCGAGTGTCCAAAACATGCGGCCGCAAGTCCGATGACACGATTACGAAGTCGATCATCGAACTGCGGCCTAGGGTGTCCTGGTGCCAAGTGCACATATGGACACCCCTATGTTTGAACATGGTGTTCGTTATAGACAAACCGTGACGAGCACAGAAGTCCAATATCAGAACACCACTTGGGTTCTGATCGGGGGGGCCGTTCCTCCCAATCACGCCCCTGCAGGTCTCACTGTCATTGCCCACGTGAGCGTTGAAGTCCCCCAGTAGAATGAGGGAGTCCCCAGAGGGGGCGCTCTCTAGCACACCCTCCAAGGACTCCAAAAAGGGTGGGTATTCTGAACTGCTGTTCGGTGCATAAGCGCAAACAACAGTAAGAACCCGTCCCCCCACACGAAGGCGGAGGGAGGCTACCCTCTCGTCTACCGGGGTAAACTCCAACGTACAGGCGCCAAGCCGGGGGGCAATAAGTATGCCCACACCTGCCCTGCGCCTCTCACCATGGGCAACTCCAGAGTGGAAGAGAGTCCAACCCCTCTCGAGAGGATTGGTACCAGAACCCAAGCTGTGTGTGGAGGAGAGTCCGACTATATCTAGTCGGAACTAGTCGGAGAGGTGACATTCCATGTCCCAAGAGTTAGCTTCAGCAGCTGGGGGTCGGACCGCCAAGGCCCCCGCCTTTGGCTGCCGCCCAACTCCCTACGCACCCGACCCCTTTGGCCCCTCCCACAGGTGGTGAGCCCATGGGAAGGGGAACCCACGTTGCCTTTTCGGGCTGAGCACGGCCGGGCCCCATGGGGACAGCCCCGGCCACCAGACGCTTGCCTTCGAGCCCCACCTCCAGGCCTGGCTCCAGAGGGGGGGCCCGGTAACCCGCGTCCGGGCGAGGGAAACTGGGGTTCATTAATGTTGCTCATCATAAGGGGTCTTTTTGAGCCATACTTTGTCTGGCCTCTCACCTAGGACCTGTTTGCCATTGGTGACCCAACCAGGGGCTTAAAGCCCCAGACAACATAGCTACTAGGATCATTGAGACACGCAAACCCCTCCACCACGATAAGGTGATGACTCACGGGGGGGGGAGATCATAACCACAGTGTGTAAATAAATGACATTTTTGATCTATAAAATTAGTTGATTTCATGTGCTCGTTAGTAGGTCAGAATAAGGTTGGATATCGGCCAACTGTTGTAGTCGCACCTCCCGTTTTCATGGGATTACCTTCTCATGTCATTCAAACCCCCCTCTGACCTCTGTTAAACCAAACCAGTCTTATTCCGAGCCAGTATTAACTCTCACCACAACAGCTTTCTGCTTGCATATATTGTAGGTGGTAAATGCTGGAGAGGACTGCAAGACGTTCCTAATGTTGTTGTGAATTTGGTGATAAGACTTGGCTCAATTTGCTATGGTCAACGATGAGTTGAATCAAGAGCCAATGGACACGCATTGGACCCACTGGCAATTCCAATTTTGTGTTAAGACAAGATTAACACACAGAGCTGCCTCTGAATGATCGTGTTTTTGTGTCATTGACGGCGACAAATGTCCAGTCCATTTGCTAATGGTGAAGTGATAGTCAAATAGCAAAAATAGTGGCGCTTCGATGTACGAGTGACCAGACTCAAGAGTTTTTCGAGGTCTGACCTGAGGTGGTTAAAAGCAAAAGTAGTTATCCAAAACATTCCTCAAGTACAAGTAAAAAATATTCGTTGAAAAGAATACTCTAGTAAGGAGTAACTTTGTCAGTAACTGCTTACAATGTCTTATGAAAAAAAAAAAAAATAATAATGTTATATATTTTTTTCTCAGCACAACTTCATCTACTAGTAGATGAACTGTCATTACATTACTGTACTATAACCTATCCGGCCAAAAAGATGACACACAAACCCTCAAATTCAGACCAGAACAACACGATGAAACATCACCCAGAGCATGAGTGCCCTCTAGCGGAGAACAAACATTGTTACCGCTACTTATAACGTATAATGGAGTCAGGTGGTTATTGTTGCGACGTCTCATTGGTACAACTGAGACGGCCACTGTCGGCACCTCTGGCGAGAATAAAGTCAATATGTACAATAAAGACGAAAAATGTAATGACTCTAGTGTAGCCCAAAGTAGTGGCGTAAGAGTTGTGTTTCATCACAAATCTACTCAAGTCAAAGTAAAAAGTATCGCGTGGTAAAACCATAAGGTGGAGTTTGACTTTTCTGGCAAGAGGGGCCAAAAATGTTGATGACCCCGAAACGCAGTGTCAGCAATAAAATCAACTTACACGATATATGCTCCGATAGTAGCTTAGCCCATGCTCGTACATACAGGCACCCCAGCTGTGTGTGTATCTGCGTGTGTGAGCGTGTGCGTTTTTCTGTCTTACCTCGTGGAGAAGTAGACGCCACATCTGTTTTGGCTATTTCCAGCCAGGAACATAATTTATAATAATACGTTGAAAATGAACTTTTTTTTTTTTTTACCTTGTTTCCATTTTTGGGGGTTAACGTCTGAAGTGGAGCCAACTGAAATTCCGCTCACCATTTTGGCGATGCTCTCCGGTGTTTCATGGTCCACATCTTCAGTTCTTGGTTCTCGCTCAGTAGTTGTTGTCGCTTTTGAAAGCTTAGGTTTGAAAAAATGATGTATATCCATCTTGCCTCTTCTGACCTCAAGTGTTTTTTGGGGGGGGCTTAGCAAAGCAAATGACCGTCTCTAAGGTGCTAGTTGTCAGGGAGCGCGGGCGGGCAAGGTGGACCCAAATGCAGGGAAATGTAGGCGAGGCAGATGAATGGTGCAAAAATGATTTAATTAAAGCCAACGAAAAACAAAGTACAAACAAAGGCTGTGATAATCCAAAGAAGGCACTGAGGCAAACAAAAACTGTCACTAACAAAAGACTGCTTTTCAAAAACTCACTTGGAACACAAGGGCTTGGATAGGCGTGAATACTGCTGATGAGAACCTGACATGGACTTTGACGTTGACATAGACACTTACATTGACAATGACGCAACAAGGACTGAAAAGAAACTGGGTGCTTTTATACACACACACATGCAGACAAGGGGTAACGAGACAACGAGGAACAGCTGGGTAATACAGGAGGACTCACTATGTGCAGGCACGACAGGTGAAATCACAGAGACAAGTCACACCCCCGTCTCATCTGGCTAGATGGACCTCTTCTTGTTCCTTTACTCCAATGTATCTTTACGGACTGTAACTTCGCCTGCTAATTCCAGTCCTGGTGCTTCCTGCCTATCTGTCCTGGGAGTGGATCTCTCCTCACTGTGGTACTTCCCAAGGTTTCTCATTTTTTCCCCAAAGACTCTGGAGTTTTTGGAGTTTTTCCTTGCCGACATGGAGGGTCTACGGATGGGGGATGCCCAGGATTCGAAATGTATGTATTCATCTTTATTGCTTCATTTGCTGTTTCTGATTGTGTATCACATTGCCTCTGCAAAGCCCTTTGAGACAACCTTGTTGTGATTTAGGGCTATACGAATAAAATTGAATTGAATAGATATGTCAAGAACACTTGGAATGTTTGACAATAGAGATCTACAATGAAAAAAAGAAAAATATAATTGTCAGTTGAATCTATCAATCACCAGGTTCATGTATTGAGTCCTTCACTGAATGGATGAGCCAATTGTTTTCCACTATTAAGCAAAAAAAAATTCTTCATCTGTGGAGATTTTAATATTGATTCATTATGTATAATGTATAATGTATAGTATGTCTCTTTACCCAACAATAACTAAACCTTTGAATCGAACAGTGTATCATCTGAACCAATGCACGTAAAAGTTATTATCAGAAGATAAGGATTTATTTTGCATTGATCATTTTGCCTATTAATTAATTAGGTTCATATACATGAGAAATGTGGCCCTTTGCCCCCTTCATCCAATCTGTTTGGTCTAATTAATGTCCCGTCCCCAGCAAAAAGTGTACCTACATGCAGGTTATGCTGTTATATCGTCCCTACGAATGTTGAGACCAAACCTATGCCCTTCCAAAGTAACGCCGGTTTTTGTGGTGAAGGACAGGCGCAAGACCACAAACAGTTTTCATTTCAATCTTATAAAAAAAAAAAAAAAATTAAAAAAAAAAAAAAAAAGAGCTTAGACCAAGAAAAATACAATAGAATATTTAAAAACTAAATTTTGGCCTTAAATAAAATATTCTTTGTTTTTTTTCACACTTTTTGTTTAGCAATCTGTAATAAATTGATTAAAGTATCAGAATTAAAAGTTTTAAAAACAACTGAATATTTCACTAAAGGTCAGAATTGAATTCTGTGGTTTTGTACACCACTCTTTACTCTCATTTATGTTGCATGAATTATAGAATTGCGACGACCAACACATTGAGGGTGTAGAGCAAATGCATGCTATTTTCTTACTTTTACGTATCGATAATATGTACCGTGTGTGCGTGTTTTGTGAAGAATGCTGATGAGATATGAAATAACCAGTAGCCAATTGAATAAGCTACCGTTTTTGGTTTATATATTTGGAAATCGGACACTAAAGGAGTCAGTGCCTCACCAACCATGAACCTCACCGCACGTCACTGATTTTGATCGTGACTTTGTGAATGCCAGTGGCCTGTACTGTACTGTACTGTACTGAAGTAATCCTGCTTACCAGCGGCTAACCGGAGTTGACGAAACCTGGTTATCTAGTTTGTGGTCAATCAGTGCTACGACGCTAGTTATGAGGTTGATTAGTCGAACCTATGTCAACCCAATCAGAGTTACTGCGCGTTCACATAAAAGGGGGCGGAGACCAGAGTCAAAAACTACTTGTGACGATGGCACGGGCACCTTACTTCACGGAGGAGGAATGCGCGATAGTAATGCGGAGTTATGAAGAATTAAAAGCCACCCTCACCGCGAAATCCAACACCGCTCCAGCGAGTAGAGCGCGACTGGTCTGTTGGCAGCGAATTACAGATCGTGTGATTTGTGAATGCGTCAATATGCCAGTTTACTTATGTACATGAAAAGAAATAAAGTCTGCTGTCAGGACAATAAAATAAGATTTGGTACGTTAAGTGTAAGAAATAATTTATCGTGCATTACCACATAAAGCAGGGTGATATATGTTTAGTCCCATTGACTGTATGAATATGTATGTCCTTTGAACATCGTCAGAGTAGAGGTTAGATTGGGCCTAAAAAAATCCAGCCCAACCCGGCCCGAGCCTGATCAATTCACTTGATTTGCAGGCCCAGAGCCTGACCCCCCCGCCGTCAATTTTATGTTATATTTGGGAGGACTCAGGAGAAGAAGGAAATGCGGGGATGAGATGCATGGTTGCGTTCTGTGTGATCACATTTGTGACAATGAATAATAAAAAAAATTAAAGCCTCTCTTTTGCAATGAATTTTCAGTTAAACAATACCGTTAGATGCATATTCAATAAACATTTATATCTTTTATATTTGTGTGTCTGTTCTATCGGTGGATTTGACATTTATTTTAATCTCTTCGAGCTGGCAGAAAAAAAAATCCGCATCTTTCTAAATGTTTAAATAGTCTACATATTTTTGTGATTATTATAAATGCATTTACACAACGAAATAACGCTGGAAAAGTTCCTTAAATATATTTCTTGTATGAGAGCAAAGCTCCACATTGGCTTACATTCAGCGAAGCCTCCTGGACAAGCGTCCAGGAGGCATCCAAACCAGATGGCCGAACCCCCTCAGCTGGCTCCTCACAATGCGGAGGAGTAGCGGCTCGATCCTCCATCCCGGATGATCACTTTTTCACAATTATCCAAGAATGAACTCTTTACACTCTGCGTAGTAAAATTGGGGACGCGGCGTCCCCTTGATATGTGTTGGCCATAACGTCTGTTGTACCATAAAGACGTAATTTTTGGGCAGTACATAGACGAACAGTAGCTCTTTCATTCAATACCAGATGTCCTGACAGATCCAAATACCTGTTGCATTGTACCCAAATGAGTTTTCCGCAGAGCCAGGCGGTTTACCAAAAATTGACCGTTAACAAAATTCTTCACGATGACCGACGTAATTTTGACCATGTCGGTAAATTTGGTCATTTAATAAAACAAGTAAATATAGTCTTTTCATCCCGCTTTGACGCCGTGTTGTTCGGCTACGTTCGTTCCCCTTTAAGAAAGCAGTCAGTGTGTTTACATGTGAAGTCACGTGGTTATCAGGAAATCAAGCAAACAGCAGCCCAGTAGACTAACGCTAGCGGCTAATGCTACAAGCAAACGTGATGGAGTCGGGCTTAAGGGAGCTTAGCCAAACTTTCACCCGACATTAAGTAGACTCTTGGCGGCCTCCAGGCGGGCTTTCACCCGCTTTCCTCACGATTTCATGAGAGGGTGCTTCTATTGCTTTCTACTGGCTGCCGCTAGCGGCTAACGCTACAAATGAACGTGATGGGAGTCTGATAGCGGCTCTAACCTTGTCAAAACGGCTGAACTTAATGAGTGGATTGGGCACCGACTGCATCTAGCAATTAGTATGTCGCGTTATTTTGTATCTGTGTGTGTGTGTGTGATTTCTTTGACAGCTTTTATGATGGTAAAGCATTCACCATAAATTATAATCCAACAGTGGGGCTTATAATATCACCATTTAATGGCCACCGCTATTTTTCTGTATGTGCTTGCTTTATTCTGTGTCATTACTGCCATCATAAAATCTTAAACGCTTCATTGGCATAAGAGCAATATAGCTTTAGCGTGTGTGTCTCTGTGGTGGGGGTGCATGTGTGCGTGCATGTATTTAAAAAAATGCTCTGAAAAAAAGAAGAAAAAAAAAAACACAGAAACATTGAAGTAAAAAGCAAAAAGTAATAATGTCACATCAGCCATGAACAATAAGTTGTCTGTTTGAAGTGTACTGTTCAAGTCGTATGTCATTTGTGTTACAATGACATGTTTGCACAGTCGTCGTATTGATTTGTATAATGTTGTTCAAGTCATACTAGCTGTTATAAATGTTCAAACTTGAATTCTTATTGTTTACAAGACATTTTCATATACTTAATGTTTAGACTGCATGTACAATTGTTAAACATGTTAAATTGAAAGCTGGTAAATAAAAAAGAGAAACAGTACAGAAAAGCAGTTTCTTTTCAGGTCAGTCACGTCAGCCTCTCGCCATAGTACACGCACACACACACCCACGCATCCCCCCCCACACACACACACAATTTAGTTTTTGTGTTTGTTTTTGTGTCTGTCTGTTTGTCAGTTTTTGTGTTTGTTTGTCTATCTGTCAGTTTGTATATTTGTTCGTGCCATGTGAGAGAATATTCTCAAAAGCTGGAGAGGTCATTAGCAAAAAGAGGAACCGGCTGAAACCAAATGCTGCTGAGATGATTCTGTTTTTAAATAAAAATGTGTGAATCACCCAAATCCCCATCCCAGTGTCACTAGCATTCTATACACCTACCATCAAGAGTTCCCTATTGCACAAGCATTTGCGTATTTCATTTAAAAGTAACACAACAGCTTTTTTTTGTTTGTTTGTTTTCATTATTATTATTATTATTTTTTTTTTTTTTATTAATCTGGGGGAAGAATAAAGAATACATTTCAGGCTAGTGGTCAAACCCACTACTGCTCGCACATCAGACATAGTATATAACCACCATACCACCCACAGGTTTCATTGTTCAGATGACACTTGGTCATTTGGTTAGATGAAAATTCAATATATTTTTGTCCAGAAGATGTCACCACACTGAATTGTGTCAAATGCCTCGTAGCACGGAACCATCTCAACACATTTGCTTCAGCGGTACAGAAAGCAGCGGTGAAGCAGTGTCGTCTGTCGTGACTCACCACACTGATTCGTGGCAAATGCTTCATAACACTGAATGAACCATTTCGACACGTTGCTTGATATATATTTACTGCTTCAGAAAGCTAAGGTTTCTCCATCACTAGTACGACCCTAATTTCCAAATGTTCCACGTGACGTTGAGACGTGTTTGATGCACGAATTCTTCTTTGTTTGTATGTTTGTTTTCTTTTGATGCACGAGTTCTTTAGAGCGTCATCCTCCAGCCTTTGTGTCGTTGGACGTGCGTGCGTGCGTGCGTGACGTAGTCAAGCTTGTGTGTCTGTCACAGAGCGAAAGAGGCTTGCGTCGTATTAAATTCTCCTCTGAAGTTTATCTGGCTGATCTTCTATCTGGACCTGAGAGATGAAGAAGGCACAATCGCTCCTTTTCCAAGCGTTGACCGTGCTTGGCATTTGGGCTTCGCTTGGTGAGTTCACGTTTTTATTTGACTTCAAGGTTCACTGCAAACGTTGTTGGGACTGGATTTGTTTCTTCAGATCATTAGGGGATCAATATAAAAGGGCATTTTATTGGCCCCACCTCGGGGAAATGTATACTTGTCAGATTACTAGACATATTAAGCAAACTGTCAGTCTCATTTGAAACAATGGAAACAATACATAATACATCCGCGGTTTTGAGACACTTTCTGATCCGACTGTGAACTTTTGAAAAAAGGGTGTAGTAAAGCCTATTTAAAACTAACGACTGACTTTAAGCATTGATATACCACTCATTTAACTCACTGACCGCCACTGACTGAAAACCTGAAACATTCACTTCGGTTTGCCTTGGAAATTCACTTCGGTTTGCCTTGGAAGGCTGCAAATGGATTGGACGTCTAGCACCGTCATTGGCACAGAAACGTGAGAATCCATAGCCAGTCCTCCCAGTTAAGAATAAGCGCACTTCTGTTGTTGTCAGTAGTAAGCTAAACGAACCAAAATTATACATTAATACAAATGTATATATATAACTATTTTAAAACTATTAAAATTATTATGAATTAAAAAAATAACACTAAATATTACTATTAAATTTTATTATAATAATTTTAATAACTTAATAATAATAAATTTAATAAATTCATAATAATTTATTTTTTAATTTAATTTTATAGTATTATATAATACTATATTATTAGTAGTATTATTATTACTAAATATAATAACACTAAATATATAATACTAAATATTGACTAATGGCAGTTAAATACTCTTGTAGTTTAGTTTTGGTTAGTTTTAGTTTTATACTAAAGGGTCATAGTATTTACCTATGATATAAATAAATATCTACTTTTTTAAATTCCATTATAATCTTAATGATTTTTTTAATCAATAAATTATCAATAAACCCAATAGATTTGTATTAATGTATAATTGTATTTTTTCATATATAAATAAAATTAACATTAAAAAATAAAAAATAAATACATATATGTTACAGTTCTACATGGACTGAGGTTTTCAATGCAACTTTTCACATTCCAGGTGTTTTGTTTCACATTGCGAGATGGATAATTTTGTATGTGGTGCCTGTGTGTGTGTTTTGTCATAATGTATCAAACGTAGGAAGAGAATGTCCAAAAGACATGTGCTTCAACACAACAGAAACTTAGCTCCAAAACCATTGTCTGTGATCTCAATTGATCTGGATCATGAATACATATAGGTTGAGGTGCTGGAAGGGGAGGGATAATTGAACTTTTAATGACCGAAGGGAAAACAAACAACAACAAAAAACCTGCAGTTGAACACAATCTTGATGACTTTTACAATTGTTGTTACAATATGATTAACACCCCCCACCAACACAAACCTATATAAAGACAAACCGAACACTTTAAAATGCAACTTTTTTTCACCTCGACCTATAACCTTACTCACCTTGTCTTCACTGATGCAAAAGCATCTATTGCACTTTCATATGACAGTTGTTTTGGAAGGGCACTTCTTTCCTGGACTTGGTGGGCTTGGACTTGGTGCTGATGTGGATAAGTTCGCTGTAAAAGATGGCCCAGAATGTACAGAGGCAGAAGGAAAATATTTCAGAAGAGCATCTAGAGAAGAAAGTGGAATCTTACATTATATTTGTCAAATAGCTGCTCATTGTCAAACCAGCATGATAGCGCCTAAAGTCTTGCAGCCTACTGTACCTGTCTATTGGACCCGGTCACTATCTTTGATGGGCGTAGTTGAAAGAAAATACATTCTTGAAGCACTGCAACTACACAGGACTATTCAATAATAATGAATTAAATAAAATAAGACAGCAAATAAATACCTATTGAATTTTTTTTTTTTTTTTACATGAACGTGATTGCCATTTTAATGAATTAATGACACATTTAAAAA
The DNA here is from genome assembly GCF_030265065.1 of Corythoichthys intestinalis. NCBI lineage: Eukaryota > Metazoa > Chordata > Actinopteri > Syngnathiformes > Syngnathidae > Corythoichthys > Corythoichthys intestinalis. The sequence goes on along the minus strand of NC_080395.1, from coordinate 80,718,750 downwards.
CAAATGTTTGCATTTAAATCCATGGCACTTTTAGTCCCCCATACCACAGAACTTTGAAATTATTAATGCATATTTTATGGTGTATTTGTATAATTAACCTTGCCACTTTTTTAGGCAAGGCAAATTTATTTGAAAGGCAAAATTTCACACAAGGTAAAAGTGGTTCACATCACATGAAAGTAAGCAAGACAATTTGGGTCCCCCATAGACTTTGTCCAAATTTCTCAAAAATTGGAGGGGGAGTAAATTTAACTGAAACTAATCAACAGCTGGCTGAATACTGAAAATATTTCTAAAACAACAGCCTGGCTAATGATACAGTATAATCTTTCTTTAGCACTAAGTCATATAAACTCTATGTGAATAACCGCTAGCTTGCAGTTGCGCTAAGTCTACGTGCTTATGCTGTTGAAAAAAAATCATCACAACAAACCTCTGTTTTTCTTCACGTTTATGGTCTCTTCTTTCTTTTTCTTCTGACCCGGAGGGCTTTTGTCTTTTCATGAAGTTGACGTCACCGTAACGTCGCTCAATTGCGGAGGCTAAAAATAGCACCTTCAGGTAGCTCACTCGTCTGCTGGGTGGTGAGACTGGGGTCTGTGGTGAAATTATCACATCACAGGAAAAAGTGAAACGGGCAGAGGGTCCACTAGAAAAATGATTTCATTATTATTTAAAGACTTATTATGAACGGTTTTGCTCTTCTTTTCTTTGAATTTTTTGAATACTGCTATGATTAAATATTATTTGAATATTTTTCTTGACGCCCTTAGGACGCTGCTGCAGGCCTACGAGCCCTCCTGCTACGCGCCCTCCTGCTACGCGCCCTCCTGTTACGCGCCCTCCTGTTACGGTCGCTCCTGCTACGGTCGCTCCTCCTACGGGCCCTCCTGTTACGGGCCCTCCTGTTACGGGCCCTCCTGTTACGGTCGCTCCTGTTACGGTCGCTCCTGCTACGGGCCCTCCTCTTACGGTCGCTCCTGCTACGGGCCATCCTGCTACGGGCGTTCCTGTTACGGGCCCTCCTGTTACGGTCGCTCCTGCTACGGTCGCTCCTGCTACGGGCCCTCCTGTTACGGTCGCTCCTGCTACGGTCGCTCCTGCTACGGTCGCTCCTCCTACGGGCCCTCCTGTTACGGGCCCTCCTGTTACGGGCCCTCCTGTTACGGTCGCTCCTGCTACGGGCCCTCCTCTTACGGTCGCTCCTGCTACGGGCCATCCTGCTACGGGCGTTCCTGTTACGGGCCCTCCTGTTACGGTCGCTCCTGCTACGGTCGCTCCTGCTACGGGCCGTCCTCCTACGGGCCCTCCTGTTACGGTAGCTCCTGTTACGGTCGCTCCTACTACGGGCCCTCGTGCTACGGGCCCTCCTCTTACGGGCCCTGATAAGAAGGTTGTATCGCCTACTCGACGGCCCAAGTCTGCTGAGGGCTGTCAGGCACCCTGGCGGCTCAACAACCAACATAGTTACTGCTTTGCCAATGACTCTAAATCTTGGGATGATGCCAAACGCTACTGTTCATCCAATGGGGGGCACCTGCTGATAATCCGGAGCAGCGCGGAGAGGGTGAGCGGCCTTTCACGAAGTGTCTCTCGTGCCCTTTAGTACTGATGCAATTTGTTTCAGGACTGGTTGAAAGAGCAACTCGATGGCTTTGACTACTGGATCGGCCTGAAGAGCCCATACCCGTGGAAGTGGATTGACGGAACTCCTTTGAAATCAGAACTAGCGTAAGCAGTATAAGGAAAGCGTAATGTAGACACGTAAAATTTGGGTACTTCCTACTCACTCATCACTATAACACCCAAAATGACAGCTGCACCCAAGGAAAAGTGCTTCTTCTTTGCTTTATAGGGAACTGAACAGCCTTATGTGGCGACTATTATCGATAAGATGATTGGTAAAGCACAACCGAATCAGAATCGATCAAAATAACATCCCTCAGCGTATCTGCTTTTTAACAGGCCGTTTAGTTAAAAAGAATTTCTGAAATGTTTTTTGACAGGCCGTTTTGTTAAGAAGAATGGTTCTAGTCAAGGCTGATTTATGCTTCTGCGTTCCGGTGACAGCGGAGCGACGCCGTAGGCCCTACGCCAGGGTTCACTAAATCCGGACCCTAGTGACGGGATCTGTCGTTCACTTGAGTAAACGAATCCATTCCGGATCGTTCAGTAAAAAGATTCGTTCAAACGAATCGTTCAACGAATCGTTCGCCCCCCTCATCTCCCTCCCCGTCCAAATGAATCGTTCGGTTACTGAACGGGAAGTGACGTTGCCGAACGAATCACCAAAGACCGCTTCGCAGTATAACTGAACGGGAAGTGACATTCTTGGTCCCTCCCTCTCTTGCACATTGACCACTCGTCGTAGTTTCAGTAATGAGTGACAGGCAATATCATTCTGCTTTCACAGACAGCCTCGTCTCCCTCCCACCCGCTGCTGCAAAAGCGAGGGAGAACTTCCGCGTCGTCTGTCCTAGTTCTATGGGCTCAAAATCATGGCTCGTGCTTGCATTTCGATTTAGGACACGGTTAAACATTTTCCTTTTGTGGGAGGAGTGGGGGTTTGGGGTCGGGGGCGCACGGACTTTCTTTAGCATGTTCTCGATCACATATACAATGCTGCTGCTAGCCTGCTACCAGCCAACGCAGCATGCTTGCTGTCACGAAAATAAAAATAAATCGAAAGTTTAATTTCTAAATGGATCGACCAACACATATTTACCTCTCACTCTGTTGTATTTTTGTTTTCATGCTCATCACTATTATTTTTAGTCACTATTGTTAAAACTATAAGTGTAAATAGCTAGTTTTCGAATGTGCTGCTCTGAAATAAAGACAATACTGCATTTTGATATTTGACAGTTTAATTGCAAATCAGTATTAAGATGATCGTACTGAATTTTTGCACTGGTATTAATAAATAAAATAATCCGGTCAGCTCCCCTGTCGTCCCCGCATCTCAGATCGTCAAATGCTGACGAGAAATGGTTGTTTGCCCTTTACGATGTCGCCTTTCTACCCTTATTAGTCTGTTAAGAAAAATGTAGACATATTGCGACATCTCCCGTGTCCGCGTGCGTTGTTTTGGGGCGCTTGAGTAGTGCATGATGGACGGATTGACATAATTTGTCAAACCAAGCAACACCTGACACGGGGGAAAAAAATAAAACACTCGGAAAAAAATGACATGTATATACAGTTTCATTGCAAATCAGTATTATGGTGATCGTATTGACGTTTTGCACTGGTATTAATAAATAAAATAATCCGGTCAGCTCCCCTGTCGTCCCCGCATCTCAGATTGTCAAATGCTGACGAGAAATAATTGTTTGCTCTTTACGATATCGCCTTTCTACTCTCATTAGTCTGTTAAGAAAAATGTAGACATATTGCGACATCTCCCGTGTCCATGTGCGTTGTTGTGGGGCGCTTGAGTAGCACATGATGGACGGATTGACATAATTTGTCAAACCAACCAACACCTGACATGGGAAAAAAAAAATAAAACACTTGGAAAAAATGGACATGTGTATACCGTTTCATTGCAAATCAGTATTATGGTGATCATACTATTCTTTTTTTCTGTGCACATATGAGGTAAATATCGCTGCCATGAAGCCTCCATATAGTGACAGTTCTTTGCCCCCTTCATTGCCGTCACGCGACCGCAGCTCAGCTTTTGCTTGCCTCGTAGCTACCCGTGTTTTAAATTACTGTAAATTTGATAGTATGTCGTAATAGGTAGTCCCGAGTCTGTTGAGAAAAGTAGTACACTGAACCATGCTCGCTAGATTTGTGTGGTGTTTTTGTCTTTTTGAGCTGCATTTGATAGGCTCCACGTTAACAAATATGTGACAAAGTCCTTTCCTTTCATTTTTTGATTCGTTCACCGCATAGTCATTACTGGAAAGTCACGTTAGCAGCAAGCTAGGTCAGGAACCGGAGGACCGAGTCACTGAACGGGAAGTGACAAAACTCAGTCTTGCCCCCTTGCCTGCACGCTGGCTGCTTATTGGCCACACGTGGAAGTGAGTGACATACGCCCTGATTCTGTTTCCGGTCCCTCCCCTGCCCGCGATGAGGCTGGCGTCTGATTGGTCGTGTGCGATGTCAGAAGACGCTGCCGCTTGCTCAACGCCCTCCCACGCAGTGAACAAATACCAACTTCATAGAACGAATCAGTGCAGATGGTGATTAGTTCGGTCTCGTTCACCCAAACAATTCGTTCAAAAAGAACGAATCATTCGCGACCGATACAACACTACCGGACCCCGGTGCCACTTTTCCTGTCGTGTTTTCCACGTCTCTCTCCCCTAACACACCTGAATCAAATGATTATGTCATCAGCAACCTCTCCAGAAGCCTGATAATGATCCTGATTATATTGATTCAGGTGTGTTGGAGGAGGGAGACATGGAAAACACGACAGGAAAAGTGGCACCGAGGTCCGGATTTAGTGAAGCCTGCCCTACGCCGTCATTGCGCACTTGAACTTCTGCGTCACGGGAACACTTTGCTCTGTAACTCACCACCATGCCACTAGAGGAGGTGTGGGCTTGAACAATTTTGCGCAACCGAAAAGAGTGTATTTGCAGCTGCAGCTAATCAATACTGAACAACAAATGTTGACGCGTGGGCAACACAGAAGACGTGTGCGAATGTTTGAAAATGGCGGCGGTGTTGTGCTGAACCGGAAAAAGAGCGGACCAATCACAGTCCTTCAACGTTTACGTTACGCGCGTGTGTGTTAACGGCGTAGAATATCTTGCCGGAACTCCCTGACATAAGGGTAGGCACGGAGCCCTTTTTTTTTTTGGGGGGGGGGGGGGGGGGGGGGTTGTGCTTTTCGCACAGTTTTAAATAGAGCACACAATAAAACACAACAGGTTTCACACACACACAGTGGTTAGCACGTCGGCCTCACAGTCCTGGGATCAAGGGTTTTTTGAAAAACGCTCTGGCCTTCCTGTGTGGAGTTTGCATGTTCTGCCCATGCCTGCTTGGGTTTTCTTCGGGTACTCCAGTTTCCCCACATCCCAAAAACATGCATGGTAGGCTAATCGACCACACTAAATTGTCCCTAGGTACGAGTGTGTGCGCGCGAATGGTTGTTCGTCTCCTTGTGCCCTGCAATTGGCTGGTAACCGATTCAGCGCGTACCCCGCCTAATGGTTGTTCGTCTCCTTATGCCTTGCAATTGGCTGGTAACCGATTCAGCGCGTACCCCGTCTACCGCCCACAGTTATCTGGGATTGGCTCCAGCCGTGACCCTCTTGAGGATAAGCGGCTCAGAAATGGAATGAATGAAAGGTTTCACACATGCATTACAGCATTACAGTGAAACGAGGCATAAATGAGAAACTGATTCCCATATATCCATTATTTTTTCACTGGTTTACAAAATTCCATCTAAAAGTCCATCTAAGAAACACACGTGATCATTACAAAAAAAATCTTCTTACTGAGCAAAATCATATATATATATTTTTTAACTATATATTTTTAAGGATAATTTCATGTATTGATTTTGTTTTTTTTTTTGTTTTTTTTGCACTTGATTTGTAAATGCGACTGATGCTCAACTAGGGATGAGCTTCAGAGCAGCTGCCGAAAGGTTGTTTTATAGCAGGATCTCGGTATGAAAGGTACTTCTGTGCAGGCTCTGGGATGCAGGTGAGCCTAACCTCCAAAATGAAGACTGTGTTGAGATGGGGGGACGTCGAGGTCGCTTGAACGACCTCTCCTGCACCTCCCTTAGACGTTACATCTGCAAGCGATGCCAAGGTGAGTTGGCGCCTTCTGTTGGTGTGCACCAACTATACTACACTGTGCTTTCGATTAGAGCAGGGGATTCTCAAACTTTTTCCTGTGAGAGCCACATAACTTTTCCCTTCTCTGATGAGGGGCCGGGTCAGTTTGTAACAGAAAAAGTGTGACGATTGCAGGAGTGCCTAAATGCAAAAATGAATTGTTTTTCAGAAAGCCACAATCAAATAACCCTTTCTGGATTCTTCACGGAACAAAAGTAAATAAAATAAAAATAATAATATAAAATAAAGATAATATGTCAAGTTCAAAAATAGATCTTTAGGTAGACATAAGGAGAGAAGACACTCAGTTTTCTTGGCCAAGGAGAGCAACATGTGACTCGTGAGTCACCAAAATTGATCTCGAGGAAAAATATCCTCCTTGGTATTTTATTTAGGGGTTTGTCCTAAACAAAGATGGATGTCGCCCTAAGGGAGGGGAGAGCAAGCTGGAGACACCCATGTGGTTTTCGATTGGATATGTGTGTGCATGTAGGTGGAACTAAGTGAATACACATGTGGAAGCAAGATCTTATGTAAACAATCATATAAACAGTCAAAATAATCCAGACACTTCAGTTATGCAACGCTGCGGCCATGGATGGAAAATTGTCCTCGAAGGTCCAGACGCCAGGTGCTGAAGATGCCTCGGAAGGTCTAGTTACGCAATGATGCGGCCATGAAGCAAAATAGTTGTCATCCCGACCCTCTTTTACCCTTTGTAACACTTAAGCATTATACTACAACCTGGTATAGCAAGCAATAATCATTTACTGGTTATATAAGTAAGAAAAATATGGCATTATGTATTTATGGTATGTATGAGCACAAGCAAATATTCAATCAATCAACCAAGCAAATATTTAATCAATCAAACCTCGATAATTACCTCAACATAATATAATATTATCACTATTAATTAAATAGATAACCAAATAGCCCTCTGGGTTCTTCACAGAAAAAAGCCAGGAAATAAATAACACTATTGGAAAAAAAAGAAATTGATTGTTCAGGGGGCCGGACCGAATGTGGAGGCGGGCCGTAGTTTGGAGAGTGAATAATATATGAATGTGAGAGAATATATGTGTGTGAGGGTGAATATGTATGTGAATGGAGAATGTATGTGTGTGTGAGGGCCAGAATGAAAAATGTCTTGTACGGCCCCTCATATAGTTCAGTTAGTCTTTCGTCTACTTTAAGAATGAGCTTGCATACGATTGATAATAGAGGCCTACTTGTACCACTAATACTTTTTCCATTCTGAGAGATTCAGGCATCATTATTAGCTGCCTATCAATCAAATACATTTGCTTAGTTGGCAAATTGTGCACTATCATACTTCTGACTCCGAGGCTGCAAGTGTTCTGCGCTCATATACATCTGTGAAACGTGACCGTGTTGCGGACGCAGCTTGAATGTGGTCTACCGATGGAGCACAGGATCACATGGTGTGCTGATTATTTAGCTGGGAAGATTCATGGCTTCCTAATATGCAATGTGCTCACTCACACTTAAAATCTTAATGTCAAATCTCATGTGTCCTACCTTGGTTGATGTTTGTTTCAATACCAGATAGCGATGAGATTATGTACAACGGCATTAAAGGCACTTGCAACCTCCAAGTGGATGTGTACCAGGTGAGTTGACGATTGTATGAGTTGTAGTTGGCATGTTCTGGAGGTTGCCCATAGCGATTAGCGCTTGACTGATATATCAATTTCACGCTGCCTTTATGTGTGCGTGCAGGAAGTTTCCGAAGTGCTGTTCAAAGAGCGTCTATACGCTGGCTGCATCATCGTCATCCAAGGAAAAGTGAAGCCGAACCCAACCAAGTAATTGTCACCATTCCCCCACGTTGTGTTAGGTTCGCTGTTACAAGAACTACCTGTCTGTATTGCAGGTTTATCGTCCACCTATCTTTGGGCCACGGTGAAGACACCCCGATGCGCATCGAAGTTGATTTCAAAGATGGGGACCTTGAGCTATTGACCCGCATCGGGAGTCATGTTGATGGAAAGTATGTCAACAAGATCGTCAAAAAGGACTCCTTCCCCTTCGCAGCCGGAAGCGACTTTGAGGTCATTATGTCATTTTAGGCACACCATCAAATTACAAAAAATTGAGGTGGTTGGAGCTTCTTCTCACGTCGGCTGGACTAATCATGCATTCTTTTACAGATGACCATCGAGTGCGGCGACGACATTTTCCGCTTGGCCGTCGGCAACGACTTTGAGGTGGAATACGAGAATGATGGTTATGATCTGCAAGATATCCACAGGCTGTTGGTGGAGGATGATGTGACAGTCACCAACGTCAGGCTGATTTGAGGCTGCCAGCGCAGTAAAATGGGAGGTGCTGCTTCTTCTCAGGATGTTGACGCCATGACGGCTCTTAACTAGGGTGACCGCCAGAGGGGAAAGTGGCTAGAATTCATTGCTGGAACTCCCCGACATGAAGGTCACCACGGAGCCAGAATTTTTTTTTTACACACATAAAAATAAAACGGTATTACACATGCATTAGGCTACTGCATTACACATCCTATCACAAGGTAAACATGAGAAGTTGATTTTCATTCAAAATTGTATTTTTCAATGTAACAGTTAATAAAATAGCAGAAATCCCAACCTCTATCTCTTTATTTTCCCTCATTTCCTCACGTCTAAATGCAAAAATTGAACTCCGAAAGAACATAGAATTACAATTGTGAAAATTTTTTGTCAAATAATCATGTCACAAAAAATACAAATGACTTACAGTGAAATGGAATGTATTTTGAAGATCGCACATTGACATGGAAGATGTTCTGAACCTCCCCATCTAACAAATGTAACAAAATTTAATGAAATAAGCCTCTTCAATTCTTTCCTCTCTCTGAAAGAGCTGAGCAATTTTCTGTTGAATTGCCCTTTTTTTATCGCCTTAATTTTGAACGGAAAAATGAGTCCATGCGCACATTGACCCGACTCCTCGTACTTTATAACTGCTGCAGCAAAGGAGAGCTCTGTGCTGTCCATGGAATAAATAAATGTACTGAATTATCGCCTTTCAAACAACACGAGTGTCCCATTTATCAAAGACAATGATGAAAGCAAAGACGATTCTCACTGCTCAGTTGTTTACAATAAGTGTACACTCAAAATAACGATTCAACCCACAATGCACTGTGGCCTTCCGATTGGCTGGCCTCTACAAGACACCACAACTTAAGAAGTTTTGTACATGTGACCCTTCACCACTTAGGTGTACATACACTGCCCATCCATATGTTATTATACACATAAAATACTTACACATTTGTTTCCGAGGCAGAAACGTAACCGAAAGCATTCACGAGTGTCAATGCTACCGCTAGACAACCGCACTGTGAAAGTGAATGAGCTTATGGGCAAAACCGTGACAAAAAAAAACAGATGCCGCGAATTATTCTGACCAGCAGGTGGCAGCAACGCACCGCAAAGGGTCAACTGATGGCCCATATTATTGCATAAAGTCAGCACATCGACACACAATACAACAGCATAAACGTCTCTCAGAACTACTACTTCTCACACTACTAGTAGGAGCCACGTCAACGCAGGCAGGCGATTCTCCTCAAATTGTTCCCGTGAAAAATCATGAAAATCCGACATTTTCACAAATTTATAAATCAGGCCGGATGCAACGGACAGGACGTGAAAAGTGGACATGTCCGGGCAAAGAGGACGTTTGGTCATCCAAGCAAACAGTCATGGCCGATAAAAACTAGATCACGATTGTGTACGATCGGAAAAAAAAAACGGACCCAAAAAGACATCAACACAACTGTTTCTCCACCAAGCATTGTGAGGAATGTTCACAGTCTATGTGCAGCGACTTTAATTCACTTTACAACGCATACTCACATCATCAATGAAGGAGCCGACGTACACTGCTGGCCAAAAGTATTGGCACCCATGCAATTCTGTCAGTTAATGCTCAATTTCTCCCAGAAAATGATTGCAATTACAAATGCATTGTTAGTACTGCTTTGTCATGTACGTGTACAATCATTTAGTTTATTTTTTTTGTCTGTGAATTTCAATCTGTTTGTCACTAGTAAACATCCACTCCATTTGAACAAGGAGGGGGACAGCGAATACGTTCGTTCGCTTCCAGCCCTTCCAGTTCAAATGGAGTGGAGGTTTAAGTGCTGTCAATGGCAACACTTGGAAACTGTTCAGTTTTAGTCAATTTCAGCGACGCCGTTGGACAAAAGCGGTAGTGTTTTGCCTTAAGGCAGACACACACCCAAATAGTGCTGTAAAATCACGATGGTCGCCTGCAGATGGATAAAACATTTGTTTCCAGCGGCTGTGTGAAGGATTAAAAGTAACAAGGTAATGAATCCAGTTGTGGCTAAACAATAGGATAGGATCAAGGCCGGCCCAGCATATACGCAGACTATGCAGCTGCTTAGGGCCCCTGACCACTCGGGGGCGGGGCCCCAATCTGGAAACCTCATTTTATACGTTGTTAATAGAGCATCGTGAATAATGTGGCGCGCATTGCCGTTGATCTATGCAAACATCCATTTTCTTGTCATTACAATCTGGCAACCTGGGGAGTGACGTTAAACCTGCTTTGCGATGATTGGTGCTCAAACTTGCTTGGAAAATAGATGCACGGATATGTGGAAGAGAATTTATCCCTCTGGAGCAGAGAAAGGAAAGAAGAAAATCGGAGAAGAAAAGAAACAACAGTATAGTGCTGCAACGATTAATCGATGAACTCGAGTATTCGATTAGAAAAAACATTCGAATTAAATGTTGTTGCTTCGAGTATTCGTTTAATGAAAGTGGCGTTGTCATGGTTTATTTTGAAAGTGTTTGCATTTACTTTTATTGATTAGGGTGGATACACTGCCCTCTGGTCTGCCTCTTTTTACATGGCTGAATCCAACTGCTCCCTGTTAACACCAACGTAAGCTAAGTTTTTGTTTGAGCTAATGTTTTTTAATGCATTCATAATTTAGTTTATAGGTATATTTAGCCGTTTTTTGTGGGAATATGTGTCTGAACCATTTGTTAAGAGCATTGTGAAAAAAACTTTAGCATTTTATAGCATTTATATGCTAGCTGACTTTCTCTATGCAAGTTAGCCAATTGTTCTTTTGTTGTACATAGATCCTCATTTAAAAAAATATTTATTTATATATGTATCTATATATTACATATATATATTATATATATATATATATATATGTATCTATATATTACATATATATTATATATATACATATATATATATACACATATATACATATATATATACATATATATATATACATATATACATTATATATACATATATATACACATATATATATATACATATATATATACATATATATATATACATATATACACATACATATATATATATATATTATATATACATATATATATACATATATTTATACATATATATACATATATATATTATATACATATACATATATATATACATATATACATATACATATATATATACATATACATATATATACATATATACATATACATATATATATATATACATATACATATATATACATATATACATATACATATATATATATACATATATACATATATATATATACATATATATATTTATATATACTCTTTGAGGCTGAGCTCAGGTATTTTAATTTTTCATGTTCCTTATCTGATTACTCGATTATTCCAACTGACTAGTCCATCAATTAATCGACTACTAAAATATTCTGTAGCTTCAGCCCTACAACAGTTTCGCGGTAATTGAGCATGTTGTTGATGTTGTTGTTGTTGTTGTGCAAGACACTCCAACTTGAACGCTGTCGTCAGCAGAGCTGGTCAATATGTCGTACTGGTAATTGCCATTAGCTGCAGGGCAAAAGCCTGGAGCAAATCAAGTAAAGCGGAGCAAGCTGTCACCTGTCGGCAACGGCAAATGTACGGCTTCCGCTGATTGTAGTAAAACGAAATATTGGCATAATATGCATTTGGACTGGAGAGCGTAGATATAGTCATTTCATTATTATCAAGTAGTATGCCAATCAGAAAAAGGTTTGGCGCCATCTACTGTAAGTACTGGCAATCGTTTGGGGTGAGAAGTTTGAGTATGCAGTGCAACAAAATCTGATTAATATACAAAATGTGGACGTATGGGTTGGATTGCATGTATGGGTTTCACAGTACTCTGTGACGAAATGGTGGGCCAAAAATATGGGCCCCTTGGCATTATTTTGCTTAGGGCCCCTAAGTGGCCTGGGCCGGCCCTGCGTGCAAGTGCATCCAATCCACGGGGGAGAGACGAGATGGCAGCCCAGACTCGGCAACCTCACCTGCACCTGGCCGAGCTCACAACCGCCCAGTTCATCGACATCTGGAAACACTTTGACATGGATGGTCAGTGACTTTTGCTCTTTTTTTTTTCCCCCTTCCATCAGAAGTTCATTTCTTAAAAAGAGAAAATGTGTTAACTATTAAACATTCATTTTCTTGACCCTGAATAAAAGATTTGCAATTTTAATCCTATATAGGGCACTCATTTTTACACAACGTATGGTTGCCATTGACGGCACCAGACCTCCATATCCATTTTGGCTAGGAGAGGCTAGCAGCGACTGACCACCGCCAACCCTTCCAGTCAAAATGAATTGGATATCTAGTGTCGCCAATGACACTGAAAGATGAGCATTCACAACCATTCTTTCCAGTTTAAATGAGTTGGATGTCTACAGCTGTCAATAGCAGGCAATGAGTAAAATACTAAGAACAAAAAGATAGACTTTGGAGTGTTATTGGAGATCATAACCACAGTGTGTAAATAAATGACATTTTTGATCTGTAAAATTAGTTGATTTCATGTGCTCGTTAGTAGGTCAGAATAAGGTTGGATATCGGCCAACTGTTGTAGTCGCACTTCCCGTTTTCATGGGATTACCTTCTCATGTCATTCAAACCCCCCCTCTGACCTCTGTTAAACCAAACCAGTCTTATTCCGAGCCAGTATTAACTCTCACCACAACAGCTTTCTGCTTGCATATATTGTAGGTGGTAAATGCTGGAGAGGACTGCAAGACATTCCAAATGTTGTTGTGAATTTGGTGATAAGACTTGGCTCAATTTGCTATGGTCAACGATGAGTTGAATCAAGAGCCAATGGACACGCATTGGACCCACTGGCAATTCCAATTTTGTGTTCAGACAAGATTAACACACAGAGCTGCCTCTGAATGATCGTGTTTTTGTGTCATTGACGGCGACAAACGTCCAGTCCATTTGCTAATGGTGAAGTGATAGTCAAATAGCAAAAATAGTGGCGCTTCGATGTACGAGTGACCAGACTCAAGAGTTTTTCGAGGTCTGACCTGAGGTGGTTAAAAGCAAAAGTAGTTATCCAAAACATTCCTCAAGTACAAGTAAAAAATATTCGTTGAAAAGAATACTCTAGTAAGGAGTAACTTTGTCAGTAACTGCTTACAATGTCTGATGAAAAAAAAAAAAATAATGTTATATATTTTTTTCAAAGCACAACTTCATCTACTAGTAGATGGACTGTCATTATCATACTGTACTATAACCTATCCGGCCAAAAAGATGACACACAAACCCTCAAATTCAGACCAGAACAACACGATGAATCACCACCCAGAGCATGAGTGCCCTCTAGCGGAGAACAAACATTGTTACCGCTACTTATAACGTATAATGGAGTCATGTGGTTATTGTTGCGACGTCTCATTGGTACAACTGAGACGGCCACTGTCGGCACCTCTTGCGAGAATAAAGTCAATATGTACAATAAAGACGAAAAATGTAATGACTAGTGTAGCCCAAAGTAGTGGAGTAAGAGTTGTGTTTCATCACAAATCTACTCAAGTCAAAGTAAAAAGTATCGCGTGGTAAAACCATAAGGTGGAGTTTGACTTTTCTGGCAAGAGGGGCCAAAAATGTTGATGACCCCGAAACGCAGTGTCAGCAATAAAATCAACTTACACGATATATGCTCCGATAGTAGCTTAGCCCATGCTCGTACATACAGGCATCCCAGCTGTGTGTGCGTCTGCGTGTGTGCGTTTTTCTGTCTTACCTCGTGGAGAAGTAGACGCCGCATCTGTTTTGGCTGAATATTTCAGCCAGGAACATCATTTATAATAATACGTTGAAAATGAACTTTTTTTTTTTTTTTTACCTTGTTTCCATTTTTGGGGGTTAACGTCTGAAGTGGAGCCAACTGAAATTCCGCTCACCATTTTGGCGATGCTCTCCGGTGTTTCATGGTCCACATCTTCAGTTCTTGGTTCTCGCTCAGTAGTTGTTGTCGCTTTTGAAAGCTTAGGTTTGAAAAAAATGATGTATATCCATCTTGCCTCTTCTGACCTCCAGTGTTTTTTGGGGGTGGCTTAGCAAAGCAAATGACCGTCTCTAAGGTGCTAGTTGTCAGGGAGCGCGGGCGGGCAAGGTGGACCCAAATGCAGGGAAATGTAGGCAAGGCAGATGAATGGTGCAAAAATGATTTAATTAAAGCCAACGAAAAACAAAGTACAAACAAAGGCTGTGATAATCCAAAGAAGGCACTGAGGCAAACAAAAACTGTCACTAACAAAAGACTGCTTTTCAAAAACTCACTTGGAACACAAGGGCTTGGATAGGCGTGAATACTGCTGATGAGAACCTGACATGGACTTTGACGTTGACATAGACACTTACATTGACAATGACGCAACAAGGACTGAAAAGAAACTGGGTGCTTTTATACACACACACATGCAGACAAGGGGTAACGAGACAACGAGGAACAGCTGGGTAATACAGGAGGACTCACTATGTGCAGGCACGACAGGTGAAATCAATGGGTAATCACAGAGACAAGTCACACTAAGGAAAAAAACAACACAAAACCCAACACTAGTCACATGATCTTTTTGAAAAATATTTTTTTTACCCATTACAAAAAATGTTTTTTGTTCATTTCATTCATTTTTGTTGTTTGTTTTATTGCTTTACAACTTTTACAGACAACATTTTACCGGCAACGTCTTAATTTTAAATCCATATATTGGAAAGTCATTTATAAGATCCGACCGCGCACTTATGCGCGTGCGGTGGCCACGGACGACGGGGAACCCAGCCAGCAGGAGGAAAACTCGGTGGAGCAACAAGTGGCATCTTACCTTCGGAGCAAGGGAATAACGTTGGACTTGGAGCACATCGAGGCGTGCCACTCAATGCCGATGAGGAATGACAGACCGCCAGCCATCATCGTGAGATTTATCAGTCGAAAAAACAAGACAATGCTGCTGAAACAAGGTCGCAAGTTGAAGGGTACCGACGTATATATGAACGATCACTTAACACGGAAGAATGCTGATATCGCCAAAAAGGCAAGATATCTTAAAAAGCAACGCAAGATTCAACACACGTGGGTAGTCAATTGTAAAATATACATTAAATGGAACGGAACGCCTGAGGAAGCAAAAGTGCTGATGGTGCGAGATATTGAAGAGCTTGAAAAGTACTGATACCTATCAAGACCAGGTACCATCTCTGCATACAATGACTATGAACGATACATCAAACACACGAACTGTACTCAGGAATAAGAGCGACATTGATCCACTTCTGCGAACCCTTCAGAACAAACAAATAGAACTTGAGGCCTTTAAATCCAACGAGTCCAACAAAAGAGTCCCTAATATAGAAAGTGATCCTGACAATCATTTCTTTTCTTCTACTGTTACCAATTGCGATTATTTTTACACAAGATCTGTATGAAAATCATATCAACTCAATGGGCAAAACTGTCAATTATACATTTCAACAGCAGAAGCATGTACAAAAATGTCAGCTCTACCAAAGACTATCTGCACCAATTTACACACCCCTTCAGCATAATTGCGATCACAGAAACGTGGTTTAATATTGATAAAGGTATTGATTTTCTTATGGATGATTACGAATTAAAATACATAGAGAAAAGAAAACTGGTGGTGGAGTTGCCCTATATATTCATAAATCAATTAAATGTATGGTATTAACAGATACAGCTGCACTAGAAGCTATAATGCTGGGGGAAGTACAGCCACTGAGTTCTATCTCCTTTTTCTCACTCTACCTACAGTACCACTTGTCTTACTTAATTTCTATTTTCCAATGGTAATATCTAGTAATATGGTAATATCTGTCTAGTCTCTTCATCACTCGTCACCCGGTCTCCCCTTTCCCCCCACCCCTTTTTCAGCTGCAGCCTCCTGACTGTCCGGACCCCTGGCTGGATGGATGTCCTCGTTGCTACCCCCGTCTCATCTGGCTAGATGGACCTCTTCTTGTTCCTTTACTCCAATGTATCTTTACGGACTGTAACTTCGCCTGCTAATTCCCATTAGCAGTACTGGTGCTCCCTGCCTATCTGTCCCGGGAGTGGATCTCTCCTCAGTGTGGTACTTCCCAAGGTTTCTCATTTTCTCCCAAAGACTCTGGAGTTTTTGGAGTTTTTCCTTGCCGACATGGAGGGTCTAAGGATGGGGGATGCCCAGGACTTGAAATGTATGTATTCATCTTCATTGCTTCATTTGCTGTTTCTGATTTTGTATCATATTGCCTCTGCAAAGCCCTTTGAGACAACCTTGTTGTGATTTAGGGCTATACAAATAAAATTGAATTGAATAGATATGTCAAGAACACTTGGAATGTTTGACAATAGAGATCTCCAATGAAAAAAAGAAAAATATAATTGTCAGTTGAATCTATCGATCACCGGGTTCATGTATTGATTCCTTCACTGAATGGATGAGCCAATTGTTTTCCACTATTAAGCAGAAAACATTCTTCATCTGTGGAGATTTTAATATTGATTTATTAAATCCAAGCAAACTGGCAGCAATGGACAATTTTTTGGATACAATGTATAGTATGTCTCTTTACCCAACAATAACTAAACCAAGTAGGATTACATCACACACCATCACAGCTGTGCCACAGGCGCCAGTGAACTGGACAATGGATGTAAATTGGGACAGAAATCAAGAAAGAAGAGTTGGGATGCATTTCAGCCTCAGATCAAGCTACAGTATGCGTTATAAGGTGAAATAATCAAATGGGTAACCGTCAGCCATTCCGACAGAGTTATGTAACCAACGGGGTTGCATCCACACTTGTGTATAGCACAAAAAGGAACATTTGTGTGGTAATTTGCACTTTTTATTTTTGAGGATGATGTTTAACCCTTTCGGTTACAGTGGTCACATCAGTGGACATCTATCCAAAAGTTATCATTAGTTTACCTCACCACCGCCAGCCCAGGTCACAATTTTTGTTGTGGTAATAAGTAAAAGATATTGATAGACGTCCAATCCATTTTAACTGGGAGGGGCTGGAAGCGATCGAACAATCAGTTGAAATGGATTGAATACCGTAAGAGGCAGCCATAGAGTTAAGATATGAGAGGTCACAAGATTCATCAAACAAAACAAAATTAAATGAATAACTTTCCCACAGCAAAATTCACACATGGGACACTTATTTGAATTAATGTTATTATTATTATTATTTTTTTTAATCTTGATTTATTTCAATAATTTTTCATTTATATTTTGAAGTTTTGATTTTTTTTTTAGAATGAATTTCATTTCATGTAGAATTATTTCTATTTTATTACTTCATTACTATGTATTTTTTTTTCATGTGCTTTGTTTCTTAATTTAAAAAAATACTATTTAAGTATTTGATTTGCCCCCGCCCCCATGACTAGGGTCATAGTAGGGCCATCAGGGAGTGTCCCGCAATACAAACCCTCAAAACTCGGCTCAAGCACTTTTTGAAAGTAAACCAGTCCTGCAATCACTGACTTTTAAAGCGCCTGTGACACGATGAAATTAAATAGCATTATTATGTGAATTAAAATCATATTTTGAGATCATTCGACTATATACAACAATTTGGCAAAGCGCAGATGAAGAGAAATGTTTCTTTTAATCTGCCGTTTAGCCCCGCCTATCATTGTAGCACTCTAGTGCAGGGGTCCCCAACCTATTCCACAAAGGCACACTGTGGGTGCAGGATTTCATTCCTACCAAACAAGATGACAACACTTTTTCCCCAATCTGGTGTTTTACAAGTGCAATCACTTGATTGCAGTCAGGTGTGGCTTGTTTTAGCAGAAGCCTCATTGGCTCAACTGCCTCTGCTGGATCGGCTGGAACAAAAACCAGGACCCACAGTGTGCCTTGAGGACTGGGTTGGAGAACCCTGCTCTAGTGCCTCCATCTAGGTGATGACGTCGGCAGAGTAACGATTTCAGCTGATTTAGAAATCAGCCCAATGGGGAAGATTCAGAACGCGGAAAATGCAACAGACAGCAGCAAAATGTCATCATTGTTTTTATCTCTCTACTCCAATATTTTTACAGTATGTATCTAAGTAATTTCCCCCAATTGCTAAATAAATTGTATGGGATGAAAAATAAGTCTTGTGTTAAATAGAATTAGGCCTTGGGGTGGACCCTGAAAAAGTGCCTAGAAAATGGGTTTCGTTCCACTGTCTGGGCACTACTTGTTCAATGCATTTTTTGATAAGATAATACCCTTCTGAACTTTGGGTTAAAAGTTCACCCAACGTTTCCCTGCACCAATTTTGTCAAAATCTAGGAATATATATGTATAGAGTGGGGAGAACAAGTATTTGATACACTGTCCATGGGTTTTCCCATGGGCCGTGTATCAGTGTGTATATATATATATACATATATATATATATATATACACATATATATACACATATATATATATATATACACACACATATATATATATACACACATATATATATATATACACACATATATATATATACACACACACACATATATATATATACACACACACACATATATATATATACACACACACACATATATATATATATACACACACATATATATATATATATACACACACATATATATATATACACACACACATATATATATATACACACACACATATATATATATATATATATATATATATATATATATATATATATATATACACACACATATATGAAATGTGCACTCTCAATAAAACAATAGCACTTCATTGGAACATCCATCTTTTTTGGCAGTCAAATTGAACAAAGGTCTATTTTTTTGGAAAAGGGAAAAGAGCCTTTTTTTGTTGTTGTTTTAAAGGTGTTAAAATGGAGAGTAACATTTTGATAATGAAACTAAACATAGGAGAGATGGTGGGTGATTACTCATCAATATCAGTATCATCAGTGTCATCATCCCATTTCCTTTGAAATATTTTCACAGTCCTGGCAGTGGCATAAATCTGTACAGGACATTTTTGCAGACAAGCATGAACATCTTTCAGTCTCACACTTGCTTATCTTGCAACCACAGTGGATTACCTGTAGCACACTATCTGGGGCAGGATTTCTAGTCATCCATTTTACTGTTAATTCACCATCCTCAATGTCCCATCCATTGCCAATTGGTGAAGGGGCACACATCATACCAGTCAGACAATGTCGCATTACTGCTGCCTCGTAGTTTGCCCTTTTGCTGTGTTGGAAGAGAGCATCACTTGTTGGAGGAATGGACATTCCAGATACACAATGTCTTGACATAGAGAGAGAACTTTTAGATTCACATCATCAGGAATATCAACATACCCGGCTAGTGTTGGTTCTTCTGTTGCACCAATCGATTGTACTGTTCAACAGGCACAACAGCTTTCGCTTCACATACATTTAAATCTTCTGCTGTGGGAGGCCATGGGCATTTCAGTGAGGGTGATTCGCTTAGAATGGTCCTCAATAGCAGCCCTGCACTGTAAAGTGTCCTTCTTTGTTCTGTGGATTTCCAACCAGATGGTGTGCTAGCCATTTGTTCAGTGTCACTTTCTTGTCTTACCTCAGTAGAGTCGGTAGCTGATGTACCTGATGACTGAGGTATCCTGTCTAAAAGTTTCTGTTGATGATAAAGTCTCCAACAAAAAAAACAAAAAAAACATTTCAGACATGTTGCGCTGGAAAGGGGTGTGAAAAACTATGGGGAGAGATTTGTCTCAAAAATATTCTCACAAATACTTTCGCGATTTACACATATCTTTTGTCGATGCACAAATATATCCAAGATTTTCACATGTATTTTCGAGATCCACAAATATATCCATGAGTTTCACATGTGTTTTTGTAATCCACTAATATATCCTCGAAATTCACATGTGTTTTTTAATGTTGTGCGTGCACTCATCATGAATTATTGTTTGCAAACATTCGAATTGTATTTGTGAATCAGCGGCCGCGTGCATTTATTTTTGAGACAAACATAACAAGAACAAGTGCATTGGCGATTCACACGTGTTTTTCAAATTCACAAATACATCCGCGATTCTCACAAATACATGAGTGATTTTCACACGCGTTTTTCAGATCCACAAATACGTCCGCGTTTTCCACAAGTGTTTTTCAAATCCACAAATACTTCCGCAAGTTTCGCATGTTTTTTAATGATGTGCGTGCAATTATCATGACTTGACATTTTTTAAGTATTCAATTTTGCTTGTGAATTGCTGGAGCTGTGTTCTTTAACAGCAAACACGCGCATTTCTTTTTGAGACAAACGTCACTCGATGTTTCACCAAGATTTTCTCACACACAGTAAGCCGAGAATTTTCACGTGTCTCAAATAACCTCCGCCTTCATCTGATAGGTGGCAGTTTTGAGCGCATAGACTATAAAAGTATGATTCCCAAACTTCAAGAACTATCAAGACTGTCCGTGTACCTTGAGGCCGTTTGTTTTTCCTTCTAATTTTGGAAAATAAAAAACGAAAAACGAACCTTAATCCGTTTTTACAATGTCAATTTATTGAACTGAAGTCGAAAAACAAAATACGACCAATATTTGTTTTCCTCCGAGTTCGCTTTTACAATGAGCCTTGAACCGGAAAACGATGTTTTTCTTCAATAAGGCCTCGTCTTCCGGGTCATGGCTCATTGAATTCTTTGCAAAAACAAATCTTTATTTTTGGACAATTAGAGGCAGAAGACACTTTTTGTGTCACAACTTTTTAATGGCACCTATGTTTTACGCGGAGTTTTGGGATTATTTTCAGTTACCAGTTAGACCTAAGCAATATGCTAGTGTTGATGATGCGATTCCTTCAGGATTCATTATGCTGTGCAGAAATGTAAACATGCCATTTCAAACTTTATCTCCTCCAAATATACTAAATTCAAGTGTGGGGAAATTATGTTTACTACATAACAAAAATTTGAATAGATATACTCGATCTCTATTTCAGAACGAGATTAGATCCAAAGCATATGTTAAGTCTTTTTGGAGATATCATTTGGTCCACGCCTAAGTATGGACTATCCCCAATATGTTTCGGTTGACAAGTAAGGTCAAAGAAGTCGCTTTCAAAATTATCTATAGATAAGTACTATCCTGCAAACCACTACATGAAAAAAATTAAAGTGGGACATTGATACAGAGACAGTTCAGCACCTTTTTTGGACCTGCTCTTTTTCCAATAAATTTTGGAAAGAACTTTGCAAGTTCAGAATCAGGAGCCTACACATGTGGACTTCAAACTCAAATGGGAAAATGTCTTTTTTGTTTTTGTTTCTATAAGAATCTCAAGAAAGAGATTGTTTCTATTATTAATCTTGTCATTTTGTCGAAATTCTACCTACACAAATGTAAATTTAGCAAGCTGTTACCTTCTTTTTCTCACTTTCATAACGAGACTGTGTGCTACATAAATCTGTTTAAAAAATCAAATAATCTAAAAGCGGAAAATAACAATATTTGTGGAAAAACTTGAATCTCTTTGTGAATAATTGCTCACAGCATTATTCATTGTTTTTTTGTTTTTGTTTTGTTTTGTTATTTTCCTGATGTGCAATGTTTGAAATGTTTATAACCCCCTGGCATATTTGTGCTGTTGTTTTTTTTTTTTTGTTAATAAAAACAAATATTGGACATATTTTGTTTTTCGACTTCAGCTCAAAACCATTAATTGGTAAAATGGATTAAGTCTCGTTTCCGTTATTGAATTAGCAGTTTTTAATTGGGAAACGGGAGATGATTCATTTCTCTTTTTTTTTTTTTTTTTTTTTATTAACACACATAAAAACAAAAAATGGAATAGGGTAGGTTTTCCAACGGACCCAAGACACCTGTTTATCTGTTGCCCGGTGTAATGTCACCCGCTAGGTGTCCGTATGTGATCTGGGGATGGGGATGGCGTGGCTCTGCGGTAGAGTAGTTGTCCCCCAACCCAGAGGTTGTGCAATTCTCTGCCCTGATGAACTCGCCTAAGTATCCTTGAGCAAGATACTGAACCCCACATTGCTCCTGGTGCTGCGTCACCTGTATGTAGATGGCGATGTAGTGTAAAGCGCTTTGAGCGCCTTGAAAGGTGGAAAAGCGCTACATAAGTAGAACACCATTTGCCATCTGTGTTGATGGGCACTTTTGACCTTTCTATGCGCTCAATACTGCCGCCTATCGGACTGAGGCGGAGGTTATTTGAGACACGTGAAAATTCTTGGTTTACTGTGTGTGAGAAAATCTTGGTGAAACATCGAGTGATGTTTGTCTCAAAAAGAAATGCGCGTGTTCGCTGTTTAAAAAAAAAAAAAAAAACAAAAAAAACACAGCTCCAGCAATTCACAAGCAAAACTGAATGCCTAAAAAATGTCAAGTCATGATAATTGCGCGCACATCATTAAAAAAAACATGCGACATTTGCGGAAGTATTTGTGGATTTAAAAAACACACGAGGAAAACGCGGACGTATTTGTGGATCTGAAAAACACGTGTGAAAATCACTAATGTATTTGTGAGAATCGCGGATGTATTTGTGAATTCGAAAAACACAAGTGTGAATCGCGAATGCGCTTGTGTGAGAAAATTTGACCGTTTCTTGTTATGTTTGTCTCAAAAATAAATGCACTCGGCCGCTGATTCCCATATACAATTCGAATGCTTACAAACAATAATTCATGATGAGTGCACGCACTACATAAAAAAAACACATGTGAATTTCGAGGATATACTTGTGAATTACAAAAACACATGTGAAACTCATGGATATATTTGTGGATCTCGAAAATACATGTGAAAATCTCTGATATATTTGTGCATCTACAAAAGATATGTGTGAATCGCGAAAGCATTTGTGAGAATATTTTTGAGACAAATCTCTCCCCATAAAAAACTAATTGGGGGAAATCACACTTCAATCTTCTTTTCAGCATATCCCGCCTGAAACAAAGTTAAAGGGAAAGATGAGCACAAGACACACATATTCACATCACACACACCCACATAATACATTCACTCTTGCGCTTATATTTCTCATTCACACAAATACACCAAAGAGAACAAAATGAAACGTTCTCTCAAGGCTTTTTTTCAGAGACTAAATAAAAAAAATAAAAAAAAACTTTTTAGTATGAATATTTATAAATTACCTGTAGTCTGAAGCATCAAGATCCTCATGGTTCTTCACGATGTTCACGAACAACCTTCTTGGCTTGTCCATTCTGAGCACTTCTTTGTCAACGATAATCCTTTGACGGATCACTTGTTCACAAAAGAGTTTGTAGCTCTCAGCATAGGGTTGTCTGAAACACACACACACACACGCACGCACACACCCACACACACTTAGGATGTGCAAAGAGTAACGCTTTCGATGCTTTGGCTAAAGGCAAGCAGAATACAAGTGACATGTTGTTGACCAACGCTTTACCTTTGAAATGTGTCATTTTACAGCGAACTTATCCACATCAGCACCAAGTCCAAGCCCACCAAGTCCAGGAAAGAAGTGCCCTTCCAAAACAACTGTCATATGAAAGTGCAATAGATGCTTTTGCATCAGTGAAGACAATGTGAGTAAGGTTATAGGTCGAGGTGAAAAAAAGTTGCATTTTAAAGTGTTCGGTTTGTCTTTATATAGGTTTGTGTTGGTGGGGGGTGTTAATCATATTGTAACAACAATTGTAAAAGTCATCAAGATTGTGTTCAACTGCAGGTTTTTTGTTGTTGTTTGTTTTCCCTTCGGTCATTAAAAGTTCAATTATCCCTCCCCCTCCAGCACCTCAACCTATATGTATTCATGATCCAGATCAATTGAGATCACAGACAATGGTTTTGGAGCTAAGTTTTCTGTTGTGTTGAAGCACATGTCTTTTGGACATTCTCTTCCTACGTTTGATACATTATGACAAAACACACACACAAGCACCACATACAAAATTATCCATCTCGCAATGTGAAACAAAACACCTGGAATGTGAAGCGTTGCATTGAAAACCTCAGTCCATGTAGAACTGTAACATATATGTATTTATTTTTTATTTTTTAATGTTAATTTTATTTATATATGAAAAAATACAATTATACATTAATACAAATCTATTGGGTTTATTGATAATTTATTGATTAAAAAATCATTAAGATTATAATGGAATTTAAAAAAGTAGATATTTATTTATATCATAGGTAAATACTATGACCCTTTAGTATAAAACTAAAACTAACCAAAACTAAACTACAAGAGTATTTAACTGCCATTAGTCAATACTTAGTATTATATATTTAGTGTTATTATATTTAGTAATACTACTACTACTAATAATATAGTATTATATAATATTATAAAATTAAATTAAAAAATAAATTATTATGAATTTATTAAATTTATTATTATTAAATTAAAATTATTATTATACAATTTAATAGTAATATTTAGTGTTATTTTTTTTTAATTCATAATAATTTTAATAGTTTTAAAATAGTTATATATATACATTTGTATTAATGTATAATTTTGGTTCGTTTAGCTTACTACTGACAACAACAGAAGTGCGCTTATTCTTAACTGGGAGGACTGGCTATGGATTCTCACGTTTCTGTGCCAATGACGGTGCTAGACGTCCAATCCATTTGCAGCCTTCCAAGGCAAACCGAAGTGAATGTTTCAGGTTTTCAGTCAGTGGCGGTCAGTGAGTTAAATGAGTGGTATATCAATGCTTAAAGTCAGTCGTTAGTTTTAAATAGGCTTTACTACACCCTTTTTTCAAAAGTTCACAGTCGGATCAGAAAGTGTCTCAAAACCGCGGATGTATTATGTATTGTTTCCATTGTTTCAAATGAGACTGACAGTTTGCTTAATATGTCTAGTAATCTGACAAGTATACATTTCCCCGAGGTGGGGCCAATAAAATGCCCTTTTATATTGATCCCCTAATGATCTGAAGAAACAAATCCAGTCCCAACAACGTTTGCAGTGAACCTTGAAGTCAAATAAAAACGTGAACTCACCAAGCGAAGCCCAAATGCCAAGCACGGTCAACGCTTGGAAAAGGAGCGATTGTGCCTTCTTCATCTCTCAGGTCCAGATAGAAGATCAGCCAGATAAACTTCAGAGGAGAATTTAATACGACGCAAGCCTCTTTCGCTCTGTGACAGACACACAAGCTTGACTACGTCACGCACGCACGCACGCACGTCCAACGACACAAAGGCTGGAGGATGACGCTCTAAAGAACTCGTGCATCAAAAGAAAACAAACATACAAACAAAGAAGAATTCGTGCATCAAACACGTCTCAACGTCACGTGGAACATTTGGAAATTAGGGTCGTACTAGTGATGGAGAAACCTTAGCTTTCTGAAGCAGTAAATATATATCAAGCAACGTGTCGAAATGGTTCATTCAGTGTTATGAAGCATTTGCCACGAATCAGTGTGGTGAGTCACGACAGACGACACTGCTTCACCGCTGCTTTCTGTACCGCTGAAGCAAATGTGTTGAGATGGTTCCGTGCTACGAGGCATTTGACACAATTCAGTGTGGTGACATCTTCTGGACAAAAATATATTGAATTGTCATCTAACCAAATGACCAAGTGTCATCTGAACAATGAAACCTGTGGGTGGTATGGTGGTTATATACTATGTCTGATGTGCGAGCAGTAGTGGGTTTGACCACTAGCCTGAAATGTATTCTTTATTCTTCCCCCAGATTAATAAAAAAAAATAAATAAATAATAATAATAATAATGAAAACAAACAAACAAAAAAAAGCTGTTGTGTTACTTTTAAATGAAATACGCAAATGCTTGTGCAATAGGGAACTCTTGATGGTAGGTGTATAGAATGCTAGTGACACTGGGATGGGGATTTGGGTGTTTCACACATTTTTATTTAAAAACAGAATCATCTCAGCAGCATTTGGTTTCAGCCGGTTCCTCTTTTTGCTAATGACCTCTCCAGCTTTTGACAATATTCTCTCACATGGCACGAACAAATATACAAACTGACAGATAGACAAACAAACACAAAAACTGACAAACAGACAGACACAAAAACAAACACAAAAACTGAGACACAAAAACTAAATTGTGTGTGTGTGGGGTGGGGGATGCGTGGGTGTGTGTGTGCGTGTACTATGGCGAGAGGCTGACGTGACTGACCTGAAAAGAAACTGCTTTTCTGTACTGTTTCTCTTTTTTATTTACCAGCTTTCAATTTAACATGTTTAACAATTGTACATGCAGTCTAAACATTAAGTATATGAAAATGTCTTGTAAACAGTAAGAATTCAAGTGTGAACATTTATAACAGCTAGTATGACTTGAACAACATTATACAAATCAATACGACGACTGTGCAAACATGTCATTGTAACACAAATGACATACGACTTGAACAGTACACTTCAAACAGACAACTTATTGTTCATGGCTGATGTGACATTATTACTTTTTGCTTTTTACTTCAATGTTTCTGTTTTTTGTTTTTTTTTTCTTCTTTTTTTCAGAGCATTTTTTTAAATACATGCACGCACATATGCACCCCCACCACAGAGACACACACGCTAAAGCTATATTGCTCTTATGCCAATGAAGCGTTTAAGATTTTATGATGGCCGTAATGACAGAGAATAAAGCAAGCACATACAGAAAAATAGCGGTGGCCATTAAATGGTGATATTATAAGCCCCACTGTTGGATTATAATTTAT
Source organism: Corythoichthys intestinalis (assembly GCF_030265065.1). Lineage (NCBI taxonomy): Eukaryota > Metazoa > Chordata > Actinopteri > Syngnathiformes > Syngnathidae > Corythoichthys > Corythoichthys intestinalis. The sequence goes on along the minus strand of NC_080395.1, from coordinate 80,691,888 downwards.
GGTGAATGCTTTACCATCATAAAAGCTGTCAAAGAAATCACACACACACACACAGATACAAAATAACGCGACATACTAATTGCTAGATGCAGTCGGTGCCCAATCCACTCATTAAGTTCAGCCGTTTTGACAAGGTTAGAGCCGCTATCAGACTCCATCACGTTCATTTGTAGCGTTAGCCGCTAGCGTCAGCCAGTAGAAAGCAATAGAAGCACCCTCTCATGAAATCGTGAGGAAAGCGGGTGAAAGCCTGCCTGGAGGCCGCCAAGAGTCTACTTAATGTCGGGTGAAAGTTTGGCTAAGCTCCCTTAAGCCCGACTCCATCACGTTTGCTTGTAGCATTAGCCGCTAGCGTTAGCCTACTGGGCTGCTGTTTGCTTGATTTCCTGATAACCACGTGACTTCACATGTAAACACACTGACTGCTTTCTTAAAGGGGAACGAACGTAGCCGAACAACACAGCGTCAAAGCGGGATGAAAAGACTATATTCACTTGTTTTATTAAATGACCAAATTTACCGACATGGTCAAAATTACGTCGGTCATCGTGAAGAATTTTGGTAACGGTCAATTTTTGGTAAACCGCCTGGCTCTGCGGAAAACTCATTTGGGTACAATGCAACAGGTATCTGGATCTGTCAGGACATCTGGTATTGAATGAAAGAGCTACTATTCGTCTATGTACTGCCCAAAAATTATTTATTTTCTTTATGGTACAACAGACGTTATGGCCAACACATATCAAGGGGACGCCGCGTCCCCGATTTTACTACGCAGAGTGTAAAGAGTTCATTCTTGGATAATTGTGAAAAAGTGATCATCCGGGATGGAGGATCGAGCCGCTACTCCTCCGCATTGTGAGGAGCCAGCTGAGGGGGTTCGGCCATCTGGTTTGGATGCCTCCTGAACGCTTGTCCAAAAAGAATATACAAAGAATATTTTATTTAAGGCCAAAATTGAGTTTTTAAATATTCTATTGTATTTTTCTTGGTCTAAGCTGTTTTTTTTTATTATTATTATTATTATTTTTTTTTATAAGATTGAAATGAAAACTGTTTGTGGTCTTGCGCCTGTCCTTCACCACAAAAACCGGCGTTACTTTGGAAGGGCATAGGTTTGGTCTCAACATTCGTAGGGACGATATAACAGCATAACTTGCATGTAGGTACACTTTTTGCTGGGGACGGGACATCAATTAGACCAAACAGATTGGATGAAGGGGGCAAAGGGCCACATTTCTCATGTATATGAACCTAATTAATTAATAGGCAAAATGATCAATGCAAAATAAATCCTTATCTTCTGATAATAACTTTTACGTGCATTGGTTCAGATGATACACTGTTCGATTCAAACCTTTGTTTTCAAAAAATACTAAAGAAACATTTTGAAAACTTCCTGAATAAATGTCTGGTTTTTATTAGCAAACATAAACATAATGAAAATGATTCACTTAATAATGGTAGGGTCAATTCTATCCTTACAACATATGGAACTATTGAAAGATCTAAATTCTCTATATAACTGAACATTATATCATGCAAAAAAGGTAAGGCTAATTAAAAGTTTGTGGGGACAATTTTAGCATCCTGAAAAGTTGGTAGTGTTATGTACCTACCGTCCCTATGCAAACCTACGCCCTTTTTGTAAAAGTCCTCCTTATTTTCCTTTACTTTAAAAAAAAATCTCTCCGCCTCAATGGAGAGGATTGCTTCAATTAGATCGTTCTGTGTTCTGTTTGACATGCCAGAAAACACAGTGGACGTGTCCAAATGTCTAGCTAACCTTTCATCTTTCTCAGCAAAACCATGTAATCGTTCTACATATATGCCACGTTTAGAAGAGCTTACACGCTTTCACCACGAAATGTTAACTCCTGTTTAGCTAGGATGCAGGTTGCATTAATGAGGTCTTTCAAACTCTTTCGGTTTTCTTTTACCTTAGCCTTGAGGATGCTACCGTTGAGCTTCCGCTGTTCTTCAAAGCCAAATCGATCCTTGAGCTTCCAAAAGTTTTTAAAGCAATCAGGCTTTGAATGTGAGTGGTCGAGCTCTCATGTTTGCTGAGGCTTCGTGGTAGTTTTTTAATGTCACAATATCTCGTGTTAGTCCAGACATTGGCACAAGTTGAGAAGAAAAGGCAGGGAAAGCAGCAAAGGCGATTTTTCGAAGGACAGCCACATAGCCAGTCTTTTCCGGTGTACCAGTCCGTTTGAAAAGCGCGAGTTATCTTCTGTCCCGTAGTTTGAAGCAAACCTTTTAGCTCCGGTGTTGTGTTAACCGCGTCCACTTTTAACGGAAAGTCTAGTTTCACGTACGCCCCTTTGCAGTGCGGCAGAGTACTATCTGCCGCAGCCTGTGCCTTTTCACTGCGGTTTTATTTCCCATCAGCAAAACTAAATATGTCGCTAACAAACATTAAACTTTAAGGGATAAAGACATTAGCCAGACTGTGGAAAATCAGGTCAAATAAACGTATGTGGAAACATTATAATGGCGACATGCAGATGTACGGCAACCAGCACGCTCCAATTCCATGTATCAACCCGGTTTGTTATGGATTGCGCAATCAGAGGTGAGGCTTTACTCGTTGCTGCCGCACCTCTCGTTTCATTTCTTTATTTGAACAGGAAATAGGCAAATTCAGCGATTTTGACTATAAAAATGTTTGAAATGAGTCATACATAAAGAGCAATGGACAAATATGAATAAAAAATCAATGCTATAATTACTTTTTTGTCATGATGACAGGTGAGGCAGAGCCTCCCCTGACCGCACGTCACTGAATTATGCAAAATACGCATAAGACTTTGGTGAAACTGTATTTAAACATTTTAGCAACTCGTTTAGCTCAACAAATACACTGGATGGCAATATTTAGTCACAATATACAAACTATGTCAGGAGTCTTGTATGTTGTGAAGACAACGTACAAATGAACGTAAGGCACAAATGGACCCGCACGAAAAAGGAAACTACGGCGTCCGTCGAGGGACAAATGTAGTCATTGGCTTGATAATTTAATACTCGCCATTGACACCTTGTGGTGTATTTAAATCACTACCTAACATAGTTAAAGAGTGACACTGTGGAAGTACAGCAGTGTACTCATGTGACATCGCCGCCCTGCGACATCAACAACAATGGCGAGCTACTAGTTACTTTTTTGATTTAAAATTTTGCAACTTGTATTAAAACGAAAACATTAAGAGGGGTTTTAAGATCAAATGATTATAACTCGTACTAGAATTTATCGTTTAAGAACTACATGTCTTTCTATTCGTGGTACCCTTTAAAGTGGCAGCAGGGCACTCAGAATAGGAATGTATCTATCTGCCTGCCTGTCTTTTGGCCTGCCTGCCCATCTATCTGCTTGCCTGCAGCCCTGCCCATCCTAATAACTGTTGTTCCAATTATCTGCTCAATTGCTTACCCCCAACAAAACAGTTAAAAAAAAAAAAAAAAAAAAAAAAACAGCATATATGAATGTATATGTAATATAAATAAAGTTTTTTTTTTCTGTTTTAAAGCCATTTGGGAACTTTCAATACCACAGTATGTAGTTTTGTTATACATACACTACCGTTCAAAAGTTTGGGGTCGCTTTGACCCCAGACTTTTGAACCGAATTGTACATAATGAAAAATCCCATATGATACACTATGATAGACAACTTTGAGTGTAGGCTAAAACATGATGTTCTTAGTTTTTTATCAACTTCAGCTTTGGTGACAAAGCATTACATTTTATTATTATTATTTTAACTTTACTTTCTGCCCAACGGCACTCACAGGGGGAATAAACAATACGCTTAGTCCCGTGTTTGGGTTGTATTTAGAAAAGAAACCAGCAATCTAGTTAAAATACATGAACAAAACCAAAAACTGCGAGCACGACGCAATTCAGACATTGTTATAAAGTACGTTGTTTCCATCTCGTGGTCAAATATCAAAAGCGCAACCAACGTTTTATTTCAGGTGCGATCGTAACGTTGTTCATCTCCCGTTGTCCTATGGCTCAAAAATTACGCACCCTACGAAATTAAAATGTTAAATCCAAATCTGTTTTTTTAATGATTTGTTTTTTAAATGATGAAACAACATGTTATTTATCAATCGAACCCTTTTTTATTTAACCATGTATCCACACATGACAAAAAGTCATTCACCAATGAAAATGACTCTTTATTTAATATCAACGTTATTATGATTATTATACCACATTAGATATGTGCAAGATAATATAAATTTAACATCACAAACAATAAAATATTGTCGAAATGATAATAACAAAAAAAGTGTAGAACATTCTACTTGTGACGATTTGGCTCAGACGTGCTGATCACTACAGCGGCTCTGGTTAGAGAGCACAGGAAGATGAAAACAAATTATTTTGTGGGGCTCATGTGCAGGTGTGCATACATGTACACACATTTAGTATCTGGTAAATAACGTAGACTACAGAAATATAGTCAACATTCACTGACCTCTTAATGTGTTAGTTTATTAAACATTAAACAACATCATTTTAACTATAAACCAACTTCAGTGAACATTTGCACGCCATCTCCCTTCAAACCACTACATTCACTGTTGACACATTCATTTGTTTTGATATGATGCTAACAGTAGGGAGACCATATATTGATTCCCCCAAAAAGAGAACACTTGGCCCGGCCTTGAGTCACTTGAATTTTACTCGATGTTCACTCAAAGATGCCTATATAACGTTAATATATGGCGGAAAACACAGACAAGACTGAAAAAGCAGTTTCTGCTCTTGCACCCTTCTTTAAAATAAACTGTAGCATTTTGAGCCAAAAGAACCGATGTGTTTGATAGAACAATATGTCTATATGCTGCCATAGCAGATTCATGGTGCATTAAGCCCCCGAACTATTTTTAGTTGGTCCGTTTTACCCTGGAAACCCCCGTTTACAGACGTCGCGCAACCGTTTTTGTTTCTGCCAAGCCATAAAAAGAAAGTAATTATATTTATTATCCAAAATGTCTGCCATTTTGAGTTTAGAATCATTAAACTGTGTCTAATATTTCGTTTAAGAAAAACGACTTAAAAAAAATATTTTTAATTTTTTATTATCTTAATATTATTATTGAATATATTTATTTTAATTTTGAATCATTTTTAAACATGACATATTTTAAACTTTTAATTACATTACGTCACAATGAAAACAATTGGCGTCTGTAAATAAGTCACAGATATCTACCTCATAACTATCGCTTAACTGTATTTGTTTGTTACTGTCGCATTTTCCCCGTTATGTTAGATGATTCATAATCGATCCAAACAAAGAAAATTAGGGGGGGGGGGGGGACGTTTAAAAGGGTAAATATATGAAAAAGAAAATCTCGACTACTCCTTGATGTCCGTGATTTCTGCGTGGCGATTCTTGTTATATTACCATGTTTTACCCATAAAATCCGCCAAAAAAACAGCTGTGGCCATTCACAGCTCTGTCTTGACACTTGGTGATACATGCTACATGGAGTTTTCGGATCGATAAATGAAAGTACACGATAAGATCTCGTTAAAGTCATGGCGTCTGTAATTCTGCTGTCGCGTTCTCTCACCTCCAGATAGGCTTCCGCTGTTTAAAAAAAAAAAAAAATTTTTTTTTTTTTTAAAATGGCCACCTGTTCAAATTTTTTCTTCCCCCAGAAAATTGAGATTTTAAGCTTTCCAATGATGTATCACACATGCATATAGGTCAATTTTGAAATTTGGCCAAATTGGGGGTCTCGGAGCAGAACTTCAAGTCATCTGAGTGTTTTGCGCCATATTTATAATGTGCCTCCTCCGTTTGGATAGAAAAAAAAAATAGTTTTATTAAAATATATTTTAAATATATAATATACTGTATATATATCTACTGTACAGTATATGTTATACAACCAAAGAAAATTTCAAATTCTCAGAGGTTACTCGAGAGGCTTCATTCTTCCTAAAGAAAGAAAGAAGAAAAAAAAAAAAAAGCAGACAATAAATATGCAAAAAAGAAAAAAAAAAAGAATGAATAATGATGAAAGAAAAATATATATATATATAATGCAGATCCATGGACCCGGTTTTCTGACGGGCCGCCTCGTCCTGCTCGGCGTAGCTCTTGGGGCAGTAGGAAGCCATGCGTTCCAGGTTGGTGGCAGCTACTGCCATCTGGAATTTGTCGTAGATGTAGATCAGAGGCAGCGAGTCCACGTCCTGCCACTGGTGGTTGTCGGTGTTGTGGCGGGTGGTGACAGTCTTTAGCCTGTCGTCTTTGCCCATCTCCAGGGGCGTTCGCGCTGTCACACAGACGTAGCGGTCCTCAGAGCTTGCCGCGTAGACGTTGCACACGATCTTTGGCGCCGACTCCAGGTTGTGTCACTTGTCTATTTTCATTATTTTGGTAGACCTCTGACTCCATGAGAGTCAAATGCGTTGTCATCTATTGATGGAGCTGGTTTATGGTCATCTGGAGTTCTATCAAACACTGAACATCCAAGAGTATCGGTGCTCGGTTAAGCATGCTCGTTCTCCTTGCTTGCTTGTGATGTTAAACCACGATGTTTCTGCATACCGCTGTAGTCTTCTTTGACGTTGATAGTATTTGGACACTGATGAAGAAGAGATGTGCGTCCGTTTGATAGTATATTTGCCTTGTATACATTTACATCCGAAGGCTTGTGGACTGTTCCTAGGCACACATCTCCAACGATGACCCACCCCAGGTCCAGCCGTTGTGCATAAGGAGCATTATTTGGTCCGTTGATCTGTTCTCTTACTTTGTGCACTCTTAAGATGTCTCTTCCTAAAAGCAGAAGAATGGGAGCGTCGTGATCGACAGGATACAGTTTGTTGGCAATTGGCTGTAAGTGAGCGTGGTGGAGTGCAATATTTGGAGATGGAATTTCAGTCCTGTCGTCTGGTACCATCTCACACTCGATTAAAGTGGGCAAAGGAAGTTGTGATTTCCCATCCATAGCCTCCAGTATGAAATTCGATGCTCGTCGACCTGCTGTCTCTTGTATACCTGAGCATGTTTTCAGTGTGTATGGCATCATCTGAGAGTTTACACTGAAAATTTCAAAGAATTCAGTCTTAGCAAGAGACTTGTTGCTCTGTTCGTCCAACACAGCATACACTTTAACAGCTTTCTCTCGTTGACCAGCTTCACTAAGCAGATCTTGGAACATGAACGTGAGCCATTTTCGCTTCCACAAATCTTCGTACACATGGAGTTGACTGAGGATGATGAGCTTTCACTTTGCTCCCCGCTGTCGTCTTTGTTGGTTGTAGTCTGGTGTGTAGCTTCAGCCGGTGGACCAGGGTGCAGAGCTGATATGTGTCTTTCACTATTACACTCAATATGTTAGGGTGCGCTGGGAAGTGGACCCCAAAGCAGACAAGGGTGGCTGTGGTGATTTTCAAAAGTTTATTTGAGCACAAGTCGCAGCACCGCACGTGCACTTGGCGTGTAGCTGGCAGGTGTTGACAGGAGCTCAATCAGGCGTCGGTACAATTCAGGGAGCAGGCACGGGGAATCCTGGGACGGAACAAGAGGTCTGATTAGCCGGGTAAGAATTAATGTGGTAAATACCTGAATGCTGGACTTCACTGACGGGATTACTGAAAGTTTGGTCTGGCGACGAGCGGCAACGACGAGCTGGCTTATAAAGGCGGCTGATTTCGATGGCTTGCAGCTGTCGGCGTCTACGCCCGTCTGGTCTCCCAGCCTGCAATCAAGGAGCCCTAACACAATACACTTTACAACCACCTTACAGTCTTTTGGGGCCTCCTCCCACGTGAAGTGCAATCGAACTCTGGCGACACCTGCATGCAACGTTGACGCCCTGGGTCAAACATTAGGGTCAAGGGTCAAAGGTCAGGAGCGATGCGGCCTCTGTCTTCAAATTGCAAAAAGTTGACTGATTTGTAGCATTCTGCCCTACTGTTAAAGACGCTCTCTCTGATTGGTCATCAGTCCAGAGTGTGGGGTGGTACCCCAACCCTGCTCTGATTGGCCAGTTCTTCCGGTCTGCAATCTGTGACCGAACCCACTCGGATTGAACATCCCCTCCAGGGTGGCAGCTATGAGTTTTTTGTAAAACAGTTTATGAATGAGTTGAAAGTGTATTTAAACAATGAGCACTAATTCCAGTTACTTACTGCACTTTAGGCCCACATAGTCTAGTCAAATCATTTTCTCCATCTTGTTTTGCGCGTTAAAGACTAACAGATGAATGTGAGATTATCCCACTTACTTACTTCAGTAAATATTGCCATTTGTTCTTATTAAGCACATACATCTAAACGTTGGTCATTTTTTACCTAAATCAAGAAAAATCTGCTTTCAAATAATGTTTTGAACCATATTTATTCTGGAATTAAGAATATTTATAACATTTCAAAGCTTTTTAAATTTATTTTAAGGAGGTGTGTTTTTGGCCAATGTAAAAGAATCCTAAATGCCTTTGTTAGGTGAATTTTCCCCCGCAGAATATATAAAATACGTATACACAGATGAGCTCATTCATTCATATTTTAGGTCCATTTGTGTGTTGTCTTTTCTGTGGTAGTTGCAGGCGGTTGAATACGGCTGTTTGAATGTTAGAATAGAATAGGCTCTGTCATTCAAATAGTACAATGACATTAAAAATAGCAACACCCTATTAGTGCATCACACAATAAATTAATGTCAATAGTACATAAATAAATAATATACACTAGTACTACCTAAAAATAAATTTAAGTGTACGAAGGAGGTAGTGTTGATGTTAAAATAAATAAAATGATAGCCGACTCCTGAACTAGGCCAATAGCAAACTGCAATATGCAAGTGTTAATCAGATATACAAGTGTTAAGAAACTAGTATTCCATTAGAAGTAAGTTACTAGGTTTTAAATTTTCATTCACGATGTCATTCTGCCCAACAGGTAACAAGTTAACTCTGGGTGGCCTTGGCATCTTTCCATTCTGCAGGGTGGTTGAGCATCTGTTCAGAGGCTGCGGGAGGGCGGGACCAAAGTTCGACGTTGTTTCCTTCAAGTGGCGTCGTGGTCCGAAGCGCAGCATTATAGATTTCTTCATTACTGTTTTAGCTGTTGTGTTGTCTTGGCCTATTTTTTCCCCACTTTCAATTATGGGCATTTGGACTTTTCCCAATTTCTGTATGCCTTAAATGTATTTGTTATTACACTCAAATTCCAGTTTTTTTTTTCTTGTATTTAAATAAAGGAGATATAGTACACAGTAAAAGTTAAGCAGCCTGTATTGAGTCTTAAATAAGTTTAATGATAAGCAAGTGTTTTGCAGATATTGACGTGTTGAGAAATAAGGACTAGGTTTTTAATTTTCTGTGAGCACTCATTGGGAAAGTGCACAATATACAGGACTATATGCTATGCCGAGCAATATGGTTATTTGTGTGTGTAAAAAGAAGTAGCTGAGACATGAAGTACATCTCAATATGTTTTATTTTACAAGGTCATTGACCGCCTCCTTAAAATTTACAAAGTTTTCAAAAGACCTGCCAGAAAGTCCTTTGGACGTGGACGCCTTGACCATGTAGGTCTTTTTTTTTTTTTTTTTTTATCAATATTTTTTGTGACCCTGTGCAGATTGGGCAAAAAGCGCACAGGCGCGTAGTATTTTACATTGCCAGTCTTCATCATCACCTTGTGGTGGTGGTGCTTGTTGTTGTGCTGCTGCTACTGCTGCTGAAGATGGTGTATTTGCTACAGCAGGTCATGTTGATAATGCTGCTAATGCTGATGCACAAGCTGACGTGAGGGGCGTAGCTGGTGCAACTTTGCCTTTAGCTTGCTACAGAACAAAAAATAAATATCACGGGTAAGCCCTGAAATGCATTAAAACACTGGCAAAGGAAATTATGTTATTTTTTTATCGACCTACTGACCTCCTCCTCCTTTGTGAGGATGTACAGTCGAAATCGCTTAACGTGACATTGATGTCCTACTCTGTCATCAGTAGCCACTGACGCACGAAGCAGAAGGCTTCCTGGACCATCTTCCATTCTTCTGCGCTTTTGGCGAGATCGTTACGGAAGAACTTGGAGAGGTCATAAAACTGCCACATCTCCTCGAACGTGAAGGACCGGAAGCTGCCATGCCCGCAGATGGCCCGGTCGATGTTCTGCTCCAAGTGGCATGACACCGGAGGGAACATATCCACGTAGCGTAGAAGCTGCTCCTTCAGCCACCACTCCCCAGTTTTGGTGTCGCACCTTCCCATCTGTCGTCGCCTCTCCTTCACGTGGCTATCGAGGAGACTTTTTAAGAGAGCATGCAGTAGTTGTTTTAAACTGATTTTTTTATTTTCTTTTGGGTAACAAAGACACACATCAATTTCTTATTTATACTCACTACTTGACATAGCAGACATCTTCCTCCATAAGCCACAGAAGGTCTTGCCTTTGTATTTCCCAAAGGTCACCGTGAGCTGGCCAAGGATCTGCTGGTCTGTTGGAGCTGCGGTGACGGCATGGCAGTTTTTCCTAGCTGTCAGGCGTAAAAAAACATCAGACAAGAAGAAATAATGTAGTTCAATTCATTTTTTAAATGAAGGAGATGTTGTTGTTTTTTTAAAAGGCATCCAGAACAATACCTTGTTTGTACATGTACTTCTCAGGCGCAGTTTAGGCAGCAAAGCATGGTGGCCGGTCATCGCTTCTGATGTACACTGAGAAACACAAAGGCAAGTGTCAACACAAAAAAGCAGGACATGACACGGAGGAAAAATTCTAGATGATAGTAATAATAAAATTGCATTTTTGTTGGTTGTGAAGACGATGCCTCCATTCCTAGCTGGCAATTAGAAAAACAAAAATGACGATGTTCAGAGATGCTAAAATGTTGAGAGGGGTGTCTTGAGTTCATCTAATTCCCAAATTCCAAATAAAAACGAACTTATTGGGGAAAGTGCAAAATTGGCCCACTTACAAAATGATGACGTCTATGTAGTACAGTATGTAGAAAGTGACCTTATCCAACATTGGGGCTTCTTCCCCTTCACATGGAAGAATCATGTTTATGGGTATGGTTCCCTTTTAAGATCTTATACTTCTGACAAACATTTCCGATGACCCTTTCAACATGGATTCTCAAATGTGCTGACAGCGGCTTTTTGTAAATGCTGGGAGTTTGACATCTGAACACTACATGCCCACACATTCTTGTATGTCAAAACCTCTGTCAGCCAAGACATTGTCCCCAGGTAACAAATATTTAAAAAACAAAAAAATCACTGTTCAGGGTTATATGTTTGTCACTTGTACGCCCTCCCCAGCCTTTTGATAAGAAACAAATGGCTCCCTTGGGTGTAATACATATTAAATACTTCATAGTGTGGTGGTGCTTGTAGCTGGAAAACATTTGGGCACGTGCTTTCAGATTTGATGAGTTTTCTGTGAAAATTTCAAAACGGTCAATAATCACAGTCTGTGTCACATCCTGATTGGTGTTGTGCGTCTCATCCTCCGTGATTAGCTGATCACCTTTTTCTCCAGCTTCATGTGTCCCCTCTTCAGTCTGTAGCTGACCACTTTCTTCTCCAGCGTCAGGTGTCCCTTCCTCATTCTGTTGGTGACTGTTTATTTCACCAGGCTCAGATGGTCCCTCCTTGGTCTGCAGCTCTTCAATGTTTGCATCCTGCTGGACCCCCATCTCTGGTGCTTGCAGTGTCTCTTTCCGTAGCTGCTCACGTTCGTCTTGCAGAGCGTGCAGTGTTTGTCGGTGTAACAGATGTGTGTCCCAGATGTAGGGGTGGTGCCCAGTCTGGGTCAGTCTCCCTCATTTCATAAGCTGGTTCACCTGCAATCACAGGTTTTATTTAGAAAGCTAGGCAAGATTGGATATTTCCATGGCATTTCACTTTCGTAAACACTTAATCAGACATGCTACCATCCCATCAGATCATCAGAATTTATAAATCAAGCCGGATGCAACGGACAGGACGTGAAAAGTGGACATGTCCGGGCAAAGAGGACGTTTGGTCATCCAAGCAAACAGTCATGGCCGATAAAAACTAGATCACGATTGTGTACGATCGGGGAAAAAAACGGACCCAAGAAGACATCATCACAACTGTTTCTCCACCAAGCATTGTGAGGAATGTTCACAGTCTATGTGCAGCGACATTAATTCACTTTACAACGCATACTCACATCATCAATGAAGGAGCCGACGTACACTGCTGGCCAAAAGTATTGGCACCCATGCAATTCTGTCAGTTAATGCTCAATTTCTCCCAGAAAATGATTGCAATTACAAATGCTTTGTTAGTACTGCTTTGTCATGTACGTGTACAATCATTTAGTTTATTTTTTTTTTGTCTGTGAATTTCAATCTGTTTGTCACTAGTAAACATACACTCCATTTGAACAAGGAGGGGGACAGCGAATACGTTCGTTCGCTTCCAGCCCTTCCAGTTCAAATGGAGTGGAGGTTTAAGTGCTGTCAATGGCAACACTTGGTCACTTTTCAGTTTTAGTCGATTTCAGCGACGCCGTTGGACAAAAGCGGTGGTGTTTTGCCTTAAGGCAGACACACACCCAAATAGTGCTGTAAAATCACGATGGTCGCCTGCAGATGGATAAAACATTTGTTTCCAGCGGCTGTGTGAAGGATTAAAAGTAACAAGGTAATGAATCCAGTTGTGGCTAAACAATAGGATTGGATCAAGGCCGGCCCAGCCTATACGCAGACTATGCAGCTGCTTAGGGCCCCTGACCACTCGGGGGCGGGGCCCCAATCTGGAAACCTCATTTTATAGGTTGTTAATAGGGCATCGTGAATAATGTGGGGCGCATTGCCGTTGATCCATGCAAACATCCATTTTCTTGTCATTACAATCTGGCAACCTGGGGAGTGACGTTAAACCTGCTTTGCGATGATTGGTGCTCAAACTTGCTTGGAAAATAGATGCACGGATATGTGGAAGAGAATTTATCCCTCTGGAGCAGAGAAAGGAAAGAAGAAAATCGTAGAAGAAAAGAAACAACAGTATAGTGCTGCAACGATTAATCGATGAACTCGAGTATTCGATTAGAAAAAACATTCGAATTAAATGTTGTTGCTTTGAGTATTTGTTTAATGAAAGTGGCATTGTAATGGTTTATTTTGAAATTGTTTGCATTTACTTTTATTGATTAGGGTGGATGCACTGCCCTCTGGTCTGCCTCTTTTTACATGGCTGAATCCAACTGCTCCCTGTTAAGACCAACGTGAGCTAAGTTTTTGTTTGAGCTAATGTTTTTTTAATGTATTCATAATTTAGTTTATAGGTATATTTAGCCGTTTTTTGTGGGAATATGTGTCTGAATCATTTGTTAAGAGCATTGTGAAAAAAACTTCAGCATTTTATAGCATTTAAGCTAGCTGACTTTTTCTATGCAAGTTAGCCAATTGTTCTTTTGTTGTACATAGATCCTCATTAAAAAAAAAAAATAATAATTATACTCTTTGAGGCTGAGCTCAGGTATTTTAATTTTTCATGTTTCTAATCCGATTACTCGAATATTCCAACTGACTGGTCCATCAATTAATCGATTACTAAAATATTCTATAGCTGCAGCCCTACAACAGTATCGCGGTAATTGAGCATGTTGTTTATGTTGTTGTTGTTGTTGTTGTTGTTGTGCAAGACACTCCGACTTGAACGCTGTTGTCAGCTGAGCTTGTCAATATGTCGTACTGGTAATTGCCATTAGCTGCAGGGCAAAAGCCTGGAGCGAATCAAGTAAAGCGGAGCAAGCTGTCACCTGTCGGCAACGGCAAATGTACGGCTTCCGCTGATTGTAGTAAAACGAAATATTGGCATAATATGCATTTGGACTGGAGAGCGTAGATATAGTCATTTCATTTATATCGGACATTATTATCAAGTAGTATACCAATCAGAAAAAGGTTTGGCGCCATCTACTGTAAGTACTGACAATCATTTGGGGTGAGAAGTTTGAAGTATGCAGTGCAACAAAATCTGATTAATATACAAAATGTGGACGTATGGGTTGGATTGCATGTATGGGTTTCACAGTACTCTGTGACGAAATGGTGGGCCAAAAATATGGGCCCCTTGGCATTTTGCTTAGGGCCCCCAAGTGGCCTGGGCCGGCCCTGCGTGCAAGTGCATCCAATCCACGGGGGACAGACGAGATGGCAGCCCAGACTCAGCAACCTCACCTGCACCTGGCCGAGCTCACAGCCGCCCAGTTCATCGACATCTGGAAACACTTTGACGTGGATGGTCAGTGACTTTTGCTCTTTTTTTTTTCCCTTCCATCAGAAGTTCATTTCTTAAAAAGAGAAAATGTGTTAACTATTAAACATTCATTTTCTTGACTTGGAGTGAAAGATTTTGCAATTTTAATCCTATATAGGGCACTCATTTTTACACAACGTTTGGTTGCCATTGACGGCACCAGACGTCCATATCCATTTTGGCTAGGAGAGGCTAGCAGCGAATGACTACTGCCAACCCTTCCAGTCAAAATGAATTGGATGTCTAGTGTCGCCACTGACACTGAAAGATGAGCATTCACAACCATTCTTTCCAGTTTAAACGAGTTGGATGTCTACAGCTGTCAATAGCAGGCAATGAGTAAAATACTAAGAAGAACAAAAAGATCGACTTTGGAGTCTTATTGGAGATCATAACACATCCATCCATCCATCCATTATCTTCCGCTTGTTCCAGGGTCGGGTCGCGGGGGCAGCAGCTTTAACAGGGAAGCCCAGACTTCCCTCTCCCCAGCCACTTCAACCAGCTCCTCCGGCGGGATCCCAAGGCGTTCCCAGGCCAGCCGAGAGACATAGTCTCTCCAGCATGTCCTGGGTCGTCCCCGGGGCCTCCCGCCGGTGGGACATACCCGGAACACCTCTCCAGGGAGGCGTCCGGGAGGCATCCGGACCAGATGCCCGAGCCACCTCAGCTGGCTCCTCTCTACGCGGAGGAGTAGCAGCTCGACGCCGAGTCCCTCCCGGATGACCGAGCTTCTCACCCTACCTCTAAGGGAGAGCCCGGACACCCTGCGGAGGAAACTCATTTCGGCCGCTTGTATCCGGGATCTTGTTCTTTCGGTCACGACCCAAAGCTCGTGACCATAGGTGAGGGTAGGAACGTAGATCGACTGGTAAATCGAGAGCTTTGCCTTTCGGCTCAGCTCCTTCTTCACCACTACGGACCGGTGCAGAGTCCGCATTACTGCAGACGCCGCACCGATTCGCCTGTCGATCTCCCGCTCCCTCCTACCGTCACTCGTGAACAAGACCCCAAGATACTTGAACTCCTCCACTTGGGGCAGTATCTCATCCCCGACCCGGAGAGGGCACTCCACCCTTTTCCGACTGAGGACCTTGGTCTCGGATTTGGAGGTGCTGATCTTCATCCCAACTGCTTCACACTCAGCTGCGAACCGCTCCAGTGAGAGTTGGAGGTCACGGCTTGATGAAGCCAACAGCACTAAATCATCTGCAAAAAGCAGAGATTCAATGCTGAGGTCACCAAACCGGACCCCCTCAACGCTTCGGCTGCGCCTAGAAATTCTGTCCATAAAAATTATGAACAAAATCGGTGACAAAGGGCAGCCTTGGCGGAGTCCAACCCTCACTGGGAACGAATTCGACTTACTGCCGACAATGCGGACCAAACTCTGACACCGGTCGTACAGGGACCGAACAGCCCTTACCAAGGGGCTCGGTACCCCGTACTCCCGGAGCACCCCCCACAGGACTCCCCGAGGCACACGGTCGAACGCCTTCTCCAGATCCACAAAACACATGTAGACTGATCGGGCGAACTCCCATGCACCCTCGAGGACCCTGCCGAGGGTGTAGAGCTGGTCCACTGTTCCACGGCCGGGACGAAAACCACACTGCTCCTCCTGAATCCGAGATTCGGCTTCTCGGCAGACTCTCCTCTCCAGCACCCCTGAATAGACTTTACCAGGGAGGCTGAGGAGTGTGATCCCTCTATGATTGGAACACACCCTCCGGTCCCCCTTCTTAAAAAGGGGGACCACCACCCCGGTCTGCCAATCCAAAGGCACTGTCCCCGATGTCCACGCGATGTTGTAGAGACGTGTCAGCCACGACACCCCTACAACATCCAGAGCCTTCAGGAACTCCGGGCGGATCTCATCTACCCCCGGAGCCTTGCCACCGAGGAGCTTTCCAACCGCCTCAGTGACTTCAACCCCAGAGATCGAAGAGCCCACTACGGAGTCCCCAGACTCTGCTTCCTCAAAGGAAGGCGTGTCGGTGGAATTGAGGAGGGCCTCGAAGTATTCTCCCCACCGGCTCACGACGTCCCGAGTGGAGGTCAGCAGTACACCATCTTCACTATACACAGTGTTAATGGTGCACTGCTTTCCCCTCCTCAGGCGCCGGATGGTGGACCAGAATTTCCTCGAAGCCGTCCGGAAGTCGTTTTCCATGGCCTCGCCGAACTCCTCCCATGTCCGGGTTTTTGCCTCGGCGACCGCCGAAGCCGCAGTCCGCTTGGCCAGCCGGTACCTGTCAGCTGCCTCCGGAGTCCCACAGGCCAAAAAGGCCCGATAGGCCTCCTTCTTCAGCTTGACGGCATCCCTTACCGCTGGTGTCCACCAGCGGGTTCGGGGATTGCCGCCACGACAGGCACCAACCACCTTACGGCCACAGCTCTGATCAGCCGCCTCAACAATGGAGGTGCGGAACATGGCCCACTCGGACTCAATGTTCCCCACCTCCCCCGGGACAAGGGAGAAGTTCTGCTGGAGGTGGGTGTTGAAACTCTTTCTGACAGGGGATTCTGCCAGACGTTCCCAGCAGACCCTCACAATACGTTTGGGCCTGCCAGGTCTGGCCAGCATCTTCCCCCGCCATCGGAGCCAACACACCACCAGGTGGTGATCAGTTGACAGCTCCGCCCCTCTCTTCACCCGAGTGTCCAAAACATGCGGCCGCAAGTCCGATGACACGATTACGAAGTCGATCATCGAACTGCGGCCTAGGGTGTCCTGGTGCCAAGTGCACATATGGACACCCCTATGTTTGAACATGGTGTTCGTTATAGACAAACCGTGACGAGCACAGAAGTCCAATATCAGAACACCACTTGGGTTCTGATCGGGGGGGCCGTTCCTCCCAATCACGCCCCTGCAGGTCTCACTGTCATTGCCCACGTGAGCGTTGAAGTCCCCCAGTAGAATGAGGGAGTCCCCAGAGGGGGCGCTCTCTAGCACACCCTCCAAGGACTCCAAAAAGGGTGGGTATTCTGAACTGCTGTTCGGTGCATAAGCGCAAACAACAGTAAGAACCCGTCCCCCCACACGAAGGCGGAGGGAGGCTACCCTCTCGTCTACCGGGGTAAACTCCAACGTACAGGCGCCAAGCCGGGGGGCAATAAGTATGCCCACACCTGCCCTGCGCCTCTCACCATGGGCAACTCCAGAGTGGAAGAGAGTCCAACCCCTCTCGAGAGGATTGGTACCAGAACCCAAGCTGTGTGTGGAGGAGAGTCCGACTATATCTAGTCGGAACTAGTCGGAGAGGTGACATTCCATGTCCCAAGAGTTAGCTTCAGCAGCTGGGGGTCGGACCGCCAAGGCCCCCGCCTTTGGCTGCCGCCCAACTCCCTACGCACCCGACCCCTTTGGCCCCTCCCACAGGTGGTGAGCCCATGGGAAGGGGAACCCACGTTGCCTTTTCGGGCTGAGCACGGCCGGGCCCCATGGGGACAGCCCCGGCCACCAGACGCTTGCCTTCGAGCCCCACCTCCAGGCCTGGCTCCAGAGGGGGGGCCCGGTAACCCGCGTCCGGGCGAGGGAAACTGGGGTTCATTAATGTTGCTCATCATAAGGGGTCTTTTTGAGCCATACTTTGTCTGGCCTCTCACCTAGGACCTGTTTGCCATTGGTGACCCAACCAGGGGCTTAAAGCCCCAGACAACATAGCTACTAGGATCATTGAGACACGCAAACCCCTCCACCACGATAAGGTGATGACTCACGGGGGGGGGGAGATCATAACCACAGTGTGTAAATAAATGACATTTTTGATCTATAAAATTAGTTGATTTCATGTGCTCGTTAGTAGGTCAGAATAAGGTTGGATATCGGCCAACTGTTGTAGTCGCACCTCCCGTTTTCATGGGATTACCTTCTCATGTCATTCAAACCCCCCTCTGACCTCTGTTAAACCAAACCAGTCTTATTCCGAGCCAGTATTAACTCTCACCACAACAGCTTTCTGCTTGCATATATTGTAGGTGGTAAATGCTGGAGAGGACTGCAAGACGTTCCTAATGTTGTTGTGAATTTGGTGATAAGACTTGGCTCAATTTGCTATGGTCAACGATGAGTTGAATCAAGAGCCAATGGACACGCATTGGACCCACTGGCAATTCCAATTTTGTGTTAAGACAAGATTAACACACAGAGCTGCCTCTGAATGATCGTGTTTTTGTGTCATTGACGGCGACAAATGTCCAGTCCATTTGCTAATGGTGAAGTGATAGTCAAATAGCAAAAATAGTGGCGCTTCGATGTACGAGTGACCAGACTCAAGTGTTTTTCGAGGTCTGACCTGAGGTGGTTAAAAGCAAAAGTAGTTATCCAAAACATTCCTCAAGTACAAGTAAAAAATATTCGTTGAAAAGAATACTCTAGTAAGGAGTAACTTTGTCAGTAACTGCTTACAATGTCTTATGAAAAAAAAAAATAATAATAATGTTATATATTTTTTTCTCAGCACAACTTCATCTACTAGTAGATGAACTGTCATTACATTACTGTACTATAACCTATCCGGCCAAAAAGATGACACACAAACCCTCAAATTCAGACCAGAACAACACGATGAAACATCACCCAGAGCATGAGTGCCCTCTAGCGGAGAACAAACATTGTTACCGCTACTTATAACGTATAATGGAGTCAGGTGGTTATTGTTGCGACGTCTCATTGGTACAACTGAGACGGCCACTGTCGGCACCTCTGGCGAGAATAAAGTCAATATGTACAATAAAGACGAAAAATGTAATGACTCTAGTGTAGCCCAAAGTAGTGGCGTAAGAGTTGTGTTTCATCACAAATCTACTCAAGTCAAAGTAAAAAGTATCGCGTGGTAAAACCATAAGGTGGAGTTTGACTTTTCTGGCAAGAGGGGCCAAAAATGTTGATGACCCCGAAACGCAGTGTCAGCAATAAAATCAACTTACACGATATATGCTCCGATAGTAGCTTAGCCCATGCTCGTACATACAGGCACCCCAGCTGTGTGTGTGTCTGCGTGTGTGAGCGTGTGCGTTTTTCTGTCTTACCTCGTGGAGAAGTAGACGCCACATCTGTTTTGGCTATTTCCAGCCAGGAACATAATTTATAATAATACGTTGAAAATGAACTTTTTTTTTTTTTACCTTGTTTCCATTTTTGGGGGTTAACGTCTGAAGTGGAGCCAACTGAAATTCCGCTCACCATTTTGGCGATGCTCTCCGGTGTTTCATGGTCCACATCTTCAGTTCTTGGTTCTCGCTCAGTAGTTGTTGTCGCTTTTGAAAGCTTAGGTTTGAAAAAATGATGTATATCCATCTTGCCTCTTCTGACCTCAAGTGTTTTTTTGGGGGGGCTTAGCAAAGCAAATGACCGTCTCTAAGGTGCTAGTTGTCAGGGAGCGCGGGCGGGCAAGGTGGACCCAAATGCAGGGAAATGTAGGCGAGGCAGATGAATGGTGCAAAAATGATTTAATTAAAGCCAACGAAAAACAAAGTACAAACAAAGGCTGTGATAATCCAAAGAAGGCACTGAGGCAAACAAAAACTGTCACTAACAAAAGACTGCTTTTCAAAAACTCACTTGGAACACAAGGGCTTGGATAGGCGTGAATACTGCTGATGAGAACCTGACATGGACTTTGACGTTGACATAGACACTTACATTGACAATGACGCAACAAGGACTGAAAAGAAACTGGGTGCTTTTATACACACACACATGCAGACAAGGGGTAACGAGACAACGAGGAACAGCTAGGTAATACAGGAGGACTCACTATGTGCAGGCACGACAGGTGAAATCACAGAGACAAGTCACACCCCCGTCTCATCTGGCTAGATGGACCTCTTCTTGTTCCTTTACTCCAATGTATCTTTACGGACTGTAACTTCGCCTGCTAATTCCAGTCCTGGTGCTTCCTGCCTATCTGTCCTGGGAGTGGATCTCTCCTCACTGTGGTACTTCCCAAGGTTTCTCATTTTTTCCCCAAAGACTCTGGAGTTTTTGGAGTTTTTCCTTGCCGACATGGAGGGTCTACGGATGGGGGATGCCCAGGATTCGAAATGTATGTATTCATCTTTATTGCTTCATTTGCTGTTTCTGATTGTGTATCACATTGCCTCTGCAAAGCCCTTTGAGACAACCTTGTTGTGATTTAGGGCTATACGAATAAAATTGAATTGAATAGATATGTCAAGAACACTTGGAATGTTTGACAATAGAGATCTACAATGAAAAAAAGAAAAATATAATTGTCAGTTGAATCTATCAATCACCAGGTTCATGTATTGAGTCCTTCACTGAATGGATGAGCCAATTGTTTTCCACTATTAAGCAAAAAAAAATTCTTCATCTGTGGAGATTTTAATATTGATTCATTATGTATAATGTATAATGTATAGTATGTCTCTTTACCCAACAATAACTAAACCTTTGAATCGAACAGTGTATCATCTGAACCAATGCACGTAAAAGTTATTATCAGAAGATAAGGATTTATTTTGCATTGATCATTTTGCCTATTAATTAATTAGGTTCATATA
Source organism: Corythoichthys intestinalis (assembly GCF_030265065.1). Taxonomy (NCBI): domain Eukaryota; kingdom Metazoa; phylum Chordata; class Actinopteri; order Syngnathiformes; family Syngnathidae; genus Corythoichthys; species Corythoichthys intestinalis. The sequence continues at coordinate 80,671,076 of NC_080395.1, read as the reverse complement.
CATGAGAAATGTGGCCCTTTGCCCCCTTCATCCAATCTGTTTGGTCTAATTAATGTCCCGTCCCCAGCAAAAAGTGTACCTACATGCAGGTTATGCTGTTATATCGTCCCTACGAATGTTGAGACCAAACCTATGCCCTTCCAAAGTAACGCCGGTTTTTGTGGTGAAGGACAGGCGCAAGACCACAAACAGTTTTCATTTCAATCTTATAAAAAAAAAAAAAAAAATTAAAAAAAAAAAAAAAAAGAGCTTAGACCAAGAAAAATACAATAGAATATTTAAAAACTAAATTTTGGCCTTAAATAAAATATTCTTTGTTTTTTTTTCACACTTTTTGTTTAGCAATCTGTAATAAATTGATTAAAGTATCAGAATTAAAAGTTTTAAAAACAACTGAATATTTCACTAAAGGTCAGAATTGAATTCTGTGGTTTTGTACACCACTCTTTACTCTCATTTATGTTGCATGAATTATAGAATTGCGACGACCAACACATTGAGGGTGTAGAGCAAATGCATGCTATTTTCTTACTTTTACGTATCGATAATATGTACCGTGTGTGCGTGTTTTGTGAAGAATGCTGATGAGATATGAAATAACCAGTAGCCAATTGAATAAGCTACCGTTTTTGGTTTATATATTTGGAAATCGGACACTAAAGGAGTCAGCCATGAACCTCACCGCACGTCACTGATTTTGATCGTGACTTTGTGAATGCCAGTGGCCTGTACTGTACTGTACTGTACTGAAGTAATCCTGCTTACCAGCGGCTAACCGGAGTTGACGAAACCTGGTTATCTAGTTTGTGGTCAATCAGTGCTACGACGCTAGTTATGAGGTTGATTAGTCGAACCTATGTCAACCCAATCAGAGTTACTGCGCGTTCACATAAAAGGGGGCGGAGACCAGAGTCAAAAACTACTTGTGACGATGGCACGGGCACCTTACTTCACGGAGGAGGAATGCGCGATAGTAATGCGGAGTTATGAAGAATTAAAAGCCACCCTCACCGCGAAATCCAACACCGCTCCAGCGAGTAGAGCGCGACTGGTCTGTTGGCAGCGAATTACAGATCGTGTGATTTGTGAATGCGTCAATATGCCAGTTTACTTATGTACATGAAAAGAAATAAAGTCTGCTGTCAGGACAATAAAATAAGATTTGGTACGTTAAGTGTAAGAAATAATTTATCGTGCATTACCACATAAAGCAGGGTGATATATGTTTAGTCCCATTGACTGTATGAATATGTATGTCCTTTGAACATCGTCAGAGTAGAGGTTAGATTGGGCCTAAAAAAATCCAGCCCAACCCGGCCCGAGCCTGATCAATTCACTTGATTTGCAGGCCCAGAGCCTGACCCCCCCGCCGTCAATTTTATGTTATATTTGGGAGGACTCAGGAGAAGAAGGAAATGCGGGGATGAGATGCATGGTTGCGTTCTGTGTGATCACATTTGTGACAATGAATAATAAAAAAAATTAAAGCCTCTCTTTTGCAATGAATTTTCAGTTAAACAATACCGTTAGATGCATATTCAATAAACATTTATATCTTTTATATTTGTGTGTCTGTTCTATCGGTGGATTTGACATTTATTTTAATCTCTTCGAGCTGGCAGAAAAAAAAATCCGCATCTTTCTAAATGTTTAAATAGTCTACATATTTTTGTGATTATTATAAATGCATTTACACAACGAAATAACACTGGAAAAGTTCCTTAAATATATTTCTTGTATGAGAGCAAAGCTCCACATTGGCTTACATTCAGCGAAGCCTCCTGGACGCATCCAAACCAGATGGCCGAACCCCCTCAGCTGGCTCCTCACAATGCGGAGGAGTAGCGGCTCGATCCTCCATCCCGGATGATCACTTTTTCACAATTATCCAAGAATGAACTCTTTACACTCTGCGTAGTAAAATTGGGGACGCGGCGTCCCCTTGATATGTGTTGGCCATAACGTCTGTTGTACCATAAAGACGTAATTTTTGGGCAGTACATAGACGAACAGTAGCTCTTTCATTCAATACCAGATGTCCTGACAGATCCAAATACCTGTTGCATTGTACCCAAATGAGTTTTCCGCAGAGCCAGGCGGTTTACCAAAAATTGACCGTTAACAAAATTCTTCACGATGACCGACGTAATTTTGACCATGTCGGTAAATTTGGTCATTTAATAAAACAAGTAAATATAGTCTTTTCATCCCGCTTTGACGCCGTGTTGTTCGGCTACGTTCGTTCCCCTTTAAGAAAGCAGTCAGTGTGTTTACATGTGAAGTCACGTGGTTATCAGGAAATCAAGCAAACAGCAGCCCAGTAGACTAACGCTAGCGGCTAATGCTACAAGCAAACGTGATGGAGTCGGGCTTAAGGGAGCTTAGCCAAACTTTCACCCGACATTAAGTAGACTCTTGGCGGCCTCCAGGCGGGCTTTCACCCGCTTTCCTCACGATTTCATGAGAGGGTGCTTCTATTGCTTTCTACTGGCTGCCGCTAGCGGCTAACGCTACAAATGAACGTGATGGGAGTCTGATAGCGGCTCTAACCTTGTCAAAACGGCTGAACTTAATGAGTGGATTGGGCACCGACTGCATCTAGCAATTAGTATGTCGCGTTATTTTGTATCTGTGTGTGTGTGTGTGATTTCTTTGACAGCTTTTATGATGGTAAAGCATTCACCATAAATTATAATCCAACAGTGGGGCTTATAATATCACCATTTAATGGCCACCGCTATTTTTCTGTATGTGCTTGCTTTATTCTGTGTCATTACTGCCATCATAAAATCTTAAACGCTTCATTGGCATAAGAGCAATATAGCTTTAGCGTGTGTGTCTCTGTGGTGGGGGTGCATGTGTGCGTGCATGTATTTAAAAAAATGCTCTGAAAAAAAGAAGAAAAAAAAAACACAGAAACATTGAAGTAAAAAGCAAAAAGTAATAATGTCACATCAGCCATGAACAATAAGTTGTCTGTTTGAAGTGTACTGTTCAAGTCGTATGTCATTTGTGTTACAATGACATGTTTGCACAGTCGTCGTATTGATTTGTATAATGTTGTTCAAGTCATACTAGCTGTTATAAATGTTCAAACTTGAATTCTTATTGTTTACAAGACATTTTCATATACTTAATGTTTAGACTGCATGTACAATTGTTAAACATGTTAAATTGAAAGCTGGTAAATAAAAAAGAGAAACAGTACAGAAAAGCAGTTTCTTTTCAGGTCAGTCACGTCAGCCTCTCGCCATAGTACACGCACACACACACCCACGCATCCCCCCCCACACACACACACAATTTAGTTTTTGTGTTTGTTTTTGTGTCTGTCTGTTTGTCAGTTTTTGTGTTTGTTTGTCTATCTGTCAGTTTGTATATTTGTTCGTGCCATGTGAGAGAATATTCTCAAAAGCTGGAGAGGTCATTAGCAAAAAGAGGAACCGGCTGAAACCAAATGCTGCTGAGATGATTCTGTTTTTAAATAAAAATGTGTGAATCACCCAAATCCCCATCCCAGTGTCACTAGCATTCTATACACCTACCATCAAGAGTTCCCTATTGCACAAGCATTTGCGTATTTCATTTAAAAGTAACACAACAGCTTTTTTTTGTTTGTTTGTTTTCATTATTATTATTATTATTATTTTTTTTTTTATTAATCTGGGGGAAGAATAAAGAATACATTTCAGGCTAGTGGTCAAACCCACTACTGCTCGCACATCAGACATAGTATATAACCACCATACCACCCACAGGTTTCATTGTTCAGATGACACTTGGTCATTTGGTTAGATGAAAATTCAATATATTTTTGTCCAGAAGATGTCACCACACTGAATTGTGTCAAATGCCTCGTAGCACGGAACCATCTCAACACATTTGCTTCAGCGGTACAGAAAGCAGCGGTGAAGCAGTGTCGTCTGTCGTGACTCACCACACTGATTCGTGGCAAATGCTTCATAACACTGAATGAACCATTTCGACACGTTGCTTGATATATATTTACTGCTTCAGAAAGCTAAGGTTTCTCCATCACTAGTACGACCCTAATTTCCAAATGTTCCACGTGACGTTGAGACGTGTTTGATGCACGAATTCTTCTTTGTTTGTATGTTTGTTTTCTTTTGATGCACGAGTTCTTTAGAGCGTCATCCTCCAGCCTTTGTGTCGTTGGACGTGCGTGCGTGCGTGCGTGACGTAGTCAAGCTTGTGTGTCTGTCACAGAGCGAAAGAGGCTTGCGTCGTATTAAATTCTCCTCTGAAGTTTATCTGGCTGATCTTCTATCTGGACCTGAGAGATGAAGAAGGCACAATCGCTCCTTTTCCAAGCGTTGACCGTGCTTGGCATTTGGGCTTCGCTTGGTGAGTTCACGTTTTTATTTGACTTCAAGGTTCACTGCAAACGTTGTTGGGACTGGATTTGTTTCTTCAGATCATTAGGGGATCAATATAAAAGGGCATTTTATTGGCCCCACCTCGGGGAAATGTATACTTGTCAGATTACTAGACATATTAAGCAAACTGTCAGTCTCATTTGAAACAATGGAAACAATACATAATACATCCGCGGTTTTGAGACACTTTCTGATCCGACTGTGAACTTTTGAAAAAAGGGTGTAGTAAAGCCTATTTAAAACTAACGACTGACTTTAAGCATTGATATACCACTCATTTAACTCACTGACCGCCACTGACTGAAAACCTGAAACATTCACTTCGGTTTGCCTTGGAAATTCACTTCGGTTTGCCTTGGAAGGCTGCAAATGGATTGGACGTCTAGCACCGTCATTGGCACAGAAACGTGAGAATCCATAGCCAGTCCTCCCAGTTAAGAATAAGCGCACTTCTGTTGTTGTCAGTAGTAAGCTAAACGAACCAAAATTATACATTAATACAAATGTATATATATAACTATTTTAAAACTATTAAAATTATTATGAATTAAAAAAATAACACTAAATATTACTATTAAATTTTATTATAATAATTTTAATAACTTAATAATAATAAATTTAATAAATTCATAATAATTTATTTTTTAATTTAATTTTATAGTATTATATAATACTATATTATTAGTAGTATTATTATTACTAAATATAATAACACTAAATATATAATACTAAATATTGACTAATGGCAGTTAAATACTCTTGTAGTTTAGTTTTGGTTAGTTTTAGTTTTATACTAAAGGGTCATAGTATTTACCTATGATATAAATAAATATCTACTTTTTTTAATTCCATTATAATCTTAATGATTTTTTAAATCAATAAATTATCAATAAACCCAATAGATTTGTATTAATGTATAATTGTATTTTTTCATATATAAATAAAATTTACATTAAAAAATAAAAAATAAATACATATATGTTACAGTTCTACATGGACTGAGGTTTTCAATGCAACTTTTCACATTCCAGGTGTTTTGTTTCACATTGCGAGATGGATAATTTTGTATGTGGTGCCTGTGTGTGTGTTTTGTCATAATGTATCAAACGTAGGAAGAGAATGTCCAAAAGACATGTGCTTCAACACAACAGAAACTTAGCTCCAAAACCATTGTCTGTGATCTCAATTGATCTGGATCATGAATACATATAGGTTGAGGTGCTGGAAGGGGAGGGATAATTGAACTTTTAATGACCGAAGGGAAAACAAACAACAACAAAAAACCTGCAGTTGAACACAATCTTGATGACTTTTACAATTGTTGTTACAATATGATTAACACCCCCCACCAACACAAACCTATATAAAGACAAACCGAACACTTTAAAATGCAACTTTTTTTCACCTCGACCTATAACCTTACTCACCTTGTCTTCACTGATGCAAAAGCATCTATTGCACTTTCATATGACAGTTGTTTTGGAAGGGCACTTCTTTCCTGGACTTGGTGGGCTTGGACTTGGTGCTGATGTGGATAAGTTCGCTGTAAAAGATGGCCCAGAATGTACAGAGGCAGAAGGAAAATATTTCAGAAGAGCATCTAGAGAAGAAAGTGGAATCTTACATTATATTTGTCAAATAGCTGCTCATTGTCAAACCAGCATGATAGCGCCTAAAGTCTTGCAGCCTACTGTACCTGTCTATTGGACCCGGTCACTATCTTTGATGGGCGTAGTTGAAAGAAAATACATTCTTGAAGCACTGCAACTACACAGGACTATTCAATAATAATGAATTAAATAAAATAAGACAGCAAATAAATACCTATTGAATTTTTTTTTTTTTTTTACATGAACGTGATTGCCATTTTAATGAATTAATGACACATTTAAAAACAAATGTTTGCATTTAAATCCATGGCACTTTTAGTCCCCCATACCACAGAACTTTGAAATTATTAATGCATATTTTATGGTGTATTTGTATAATTAACCTTGCCACTTTTTTAGGCAAGGCAAATTTATTTGAAAGGCAAAATTTCACACAAGGTAAAAGTGGTTCACATCACATGAAAGTAAGCAAGACAATTTGGGTCCCCCATAGACTTTGTCCAAATTTCTCAAAAATTGGAGGGGGAGTAAATTTAACTGAAACTAATCAACAGCTGGCTGAATACTGAAAATATTTCTAAAACAACAGCCTGGCTAATGATACAGTATAATCTTTCTTTAGCACTAAGTCATATAAACTCTATGTGAATAACCACTAGCTTGCAGTTGCGCTAAGTCTACGTGCTTATGCTGTTGAAAAAAAATCATCACAACAAACCTCTGTTTTTCTTCACGTTTATGGTCTCTTCTTTCTTTTTCTTCTGACCCGGAGGGCTTTTGTCTTTTCATGAAGTTGACGTCACCGTAACGTCGCTCAATTGCGGAGGCTAAAAATAGCACCTTCAGGTAGCTCACTCGTCTGCTGGGTGGTGAGACTGGGGTCTGTGGTGAAATTATCACATCACAGGAAAAAGTGAAACGGGCAGAGGGTCCACTAGAAAAATGATTTCATTATTATTTAAAGACTTATTATGAACGGTTTTGCTCTTCTTTTCTTTGAATTTTTTGAATACTGCTATCATCAAATATTATTTGAATATTTTTCTTGACGCCCTTAGGACGCTGCTGCAGGCCTACGAGCCCTCCTGCTACGCGCCCTCCTGCTACGCGCCCTCCTGCTACGCGCCCTCCTGTTACGCGCCCTCCTGTTACGGTCGCTCCTGCTACGGTCGCTCCTCCTACGGGCCCTCCTGTTACGGGCCCTCCTGTTACGGGCCCTCCTGTTACGGTCGCTCCTGTTACGGTCGCTCCTGCTACGGGCCCTCCTCTTACGGTCGCTCCTGCTACGGGCCATCCTGCTACGGGCGTTCCTGTTACGGGCCCTCCTGTTACGGTCGCTCCTGCTACGGTCGCTCCTGCTACGGGCCCTCCTGTTACGGTCGCTCCTGCTACGGTCGCTCCTCCTACGGGCCCTCCTGTTACGGGCCCTCCTGTTACGGGCCCTCCTGTTACGGTCGCTCCTGCTACGGGCCCTCCTCTTACGGTCGCTCCTGCTACGGGCCATCCTGCTACGGGCGTTCCTGTTACGGGCCCTCCTGTTACGGTCGCTCCTGCTACGGTCGCTCCTGCTACGGGCCGTCCTCCTACGGGCCCTCCTGTTACGGTAGCTCCTGTTACGGTCGCTCCTACTACGGGCCCTCGTGCTACGGGCCCTCCTCTTACGGGCCCTGATAAGAAGGTTGTATCGCCTACTCGACGGCCCAAGTCTGCTGAGGGCTGTCAGGCACCCTGGCGGCTCAACAACCAACATAGTTACTGCTTTGCCAATGACTCTAAATCTTGGGATGATGCCAAACGCTACTGTTCATCCAATGGGGGGCACCTGCTGATAATCCGGAGCAGCGCGGAGAGGGTGAGCGGCCTTTCACTAAGTGTCTCTCGTGCCCTTTAGTACTGATGCAATTTGTTTCAGGACTGGTTGAAAGAGCAACTCGATGGCTTTGACTACTGGATCGGCCTGAAGAGCCCATACCCGTGGAAGTGGATTGACGGAACTCCTTTGAAATCAGAACTAGCGTAAGCAGTATAAGGAAAGCGTAATGTAGACACGTAAAATTTGGGTACTTCCTACTCACTCATCACTATAACACCCAAAATGACAGCTGCACCCAAGGAAAAGTGCTTCTTCTTTGCTTTATAGGGAACTGAACAGCCTTATGTGGCGACTATTATCGATAAGATGATTGGTAAAGCACAACCGAATCAGAATCGATCAAAATAACATCCCTCAGCGTATCTGCTTTTTAACAGGCCGTTTAGTTAAAAAGAATTTCTGAAATGTTTTTTGACAGGCCGTTTTGTTAAGAAGAATGGTTCTAGTCAAGGCTGATTTATGCTTCTGCGTTCCGGTGACAGCGGAGCGACGCCGTAGGCCCTACGCCAGGGTTCACTAAATCCGGACCCTAGTGACGGGATCTGTCGTTCACTTGAGTAAACGAATCCATTCCGGATCGTTCAGTAAAAAGATTCGTTCAAACGAATCGTTCAACGAATCGTTCGCCCCCCTCATCTCCCTCCCCGTCCAAATGAATCGTTCGGTTACTGAACGGGAAGTGACGTTGCCGAACGAATCACCAAAGACCGCTTCGCAGTATAACTGAACGGGAAGTGACATTCTTGGTCCCTCCCTCTCTTGCACATTGACCACTCGTCGTAGTTTCAGTAATGAGTGACAGGCAATATCATTCTGCTTTCACAGACAGCCTCGTCTCCCTCCCACCCGCTGCTGCAAAAGCGAGGGAGAACTTCCGCGTCGTCTGTCCTAGTTCTATGGGCTCAAAATCATGGCTCGTGCTTGCATTTCGATTTAGGACACGGTTAAACATTTTCCTTTTGTGGGAGGAGTGGGGGTTTGGGGTCGGGGGCGCACGGACTTTCTTTAGCATGTTCTCGATCACATATACAATGCTGCTGCTAGCCTGCTACCAGCCAACGCAGCATGCTTGCTGTCACGAAAATAAAAATAAATCGAAAGTTTAATTTCTAAATGGATCGACCAACACATATTTACCTCTCACTCTGTTGTATTTTTGTTTTCATGCTCATCACTATTATTTTTAGTCACTATTGTTAAAACTATAAGTGTAAATAGCTAGTTTTCGAATGTGCTGCTCTGAAATAAAGACAATACTGCATTTTGATATTTGACAGTTTAATTGCAAATCAGTATTAAGATGATCGTACTGAATTTTTGCACTGGTATTAATAAATAAAATAATCCGGTCAGCTCCCCTGTCGTCCCCGCATCTCAGATCGTCAAATGCTGACGAGAAATGGTTGTTTGCCCTTTACGATGTCGCCTTTCTACCCTTATTAGTCTGTTAAGAAAAATGTAGACATATTGCGACATCTCCCGTGTCCGCGTGCGTTGTTTTGGGGCGCTTGAGTAGTGCATGATGGACGGATTGACATAATTTGTCAAACCAACCAACACCTGACACGGGGGAAAAAAATAAAACACTCGGAAAAAAATGACATGTATATACAGTTTCATTGCAAATCAGTATTATGGTGATCGTATTGACGTTTTGCACTGGTATTAATAAATAAAATAATCCGGTCAGCTCCCCTGTCGTCCCCGCATCTCAGATTGTCAAATGCTGACGAGAAATAATTGTTTGCTCTTTACGATATCGCCTTTCTACTCTCATTAGTCTGTTAAGAAAAATGTAGACATATTGCGACATCTCCCGTGTCCATGTGCGTTGTTGTGGGGCGCTTGAGTAGCACATGATGGACGGATTGACATAATTTGTCAAACCAACCAACACCTGACATGGGAAAAAAAAAATAAAACACTTGGAAAAAATGGACATGTGTATACCGTTTCATTGCAAATCAGTATTATGGTGATCATACTATTCTTTTTTTCTGTGCACATATGAGGTAAATATCGCTGCCATGAAGCCTCCATATAGTGACAGTTCTTTGCCCCCTTCATTGCCGTCACGCGACCGCAGCTCAGCTTTTGCTTGCCTCGTAGCTACCCGTGTTTTAAATTACTGTAAATTTGATAGTATGTCGTAATAGGTAGTCCCGAGTCTGTTGAGAAAAGTAGTACACTAAACCATGCTCGCTAGATTTGTGTGGTGTTTTTGTCTTTTTGAGCTGCATTTGATAGGCTCCACGTTAACAAATATGTGACAAAGTCCTTTCCTTTCATTTTTTGATTCGTTCACCGCATAGTCATTACTGGAAAGTCACGTTAGCAGCAAGCTAGGTCAGGAACCGGAGGACCGAGTCACTGAACGGGAAGTGACAAAACTCAGTCTTGCCCCCTTGCCTGCACGCTGGCTGCTTATTGGCCACACGTGGAAGTGAGTGACATACGCCCTGATTCTGTTTCCGGTCCCTCCCCTGCCCGCGATGAGGCTGGCGTCTGATTGGTCGTGTGCGATGTCAGAAGACGCTGCCGCTTGCTCAACGCCCTCCCACGCAGTGAACAAGCACCAACTTCATAGAACGAATCAGTGCAGATGGTGATTAGTTCGGTCTCGTTCACCCAAACAATTCGTTCAAAAAGAACGAATCATTCGCGACCGATACAACACTACCGGACCCCGGTGCCACTTTTCCTGTCGTGTTTTCCACGTCTCTCTCCCCTAACACACCTGAATCAAATGATTATGTCATCAGCAACCTCTCCAGAAGCCTGATAATGATCCTGATTATATTGATTCAGGTGTGTTGGAGGAGGGAGACATGGAAAACACGACAGGAAAAGTGGCACCGAGGTCCGGATTTAGTGAAGCCTGCCCTACGCCGTCATTGCGCACTTGAACTTCTGCGTCACGGGAACACTTTGCTCTGTAACTCACCACCATGCCACTAGAGGAGGTGTGGGCTTGAACAATTTTGCGCAACCGAAAAGAGTGTATTTGCAGCTGCAGCTAATCAATACTGAACAACAAATGTTGACGCGTGGGCAACACAGAAGACGTGTGCGAATGTTTGAAAATGGCGGCGGTGTTGTGCTGAACCGGAAAAAGAGCGGACCAATCACAGTCCTTCAACGTTTACGTTACGCGCGTGTGTGTTAACGGCGTAGAATATCTTGCCGGAACTCCCTGACATAAGGGTAGGCACGGAGCCCTTTTTTTTTGGGGGGGGGGGGGTGGTTGTGCTTTTCGCACAGTTTTAAATAGAGCACACAATAAAACACAACAGGTTTCACACACACACAGTGGTTAGCACGTCGGCCTCACAGTCCTGGGATCAAGGGTTTTTTGAAAAACGCTCTGGCCTTCCTGTGTGGAGTTTGCATGTTCTGCCCATGCCTGCTTGGGTTTTCTTCGGGTATTCCAGTTTCCCCACATCCCAAAAACATGCATGGTAGGCTAATCGACCACACTAAATTGTCCCTAGGTACGAGTGTGTGCGCGCGAATGGTTGTTCGTCTCCTTGTGCCCTGCAATTGGCTGGTAACCGATTCAGCGCGTACCCCGCCTAATGGTTGTTCGTCTCCTTATGCCTTGCAATTGGCTGGTAACCGATTCAGCGCGTACCCCGTGTACCGCCCACAGTTATCTGGGATTGGCTCCAGCCGTGACCCTCTTGAGGATAAGCGGCTCAGAAATGGAATGAATGAAAGGTTTCACACATGCATTACAGCATTACAGTGAAACGAGGCATAAATGAGAAACTGATTCCCATATATCCATTATTTTTTCACTGGTTTACAAAATTCCATCTAAAAGTCCATCTAAGAAACACACGTGATCATTACAAAAAAAATCTTCTTACTGAGCAAAATCATATATATATATTTTTTAACTATATATTTTTAAGGATAATTTCATGTATTGATTTTGTTTTTTGTTTTTTTTTTTTTGCACTTGATTTGTAAATGCGACTGATGCTCAACTAGGGATGAGCTTCAGAGCAGCTGCCGAAAGGTTGTTTTATAGCAGGATCTCGGTATGAAAGGTACTTCTGTGCAGGCTCTGGGATGCAGGTGAGCCTAACCTCCAAAATGAAGACTGTGTTGAGATGGGGGGACGTCGAGGTCGCTTGAACGACCTCTCCTGCACCTCCCTTAGACGTTACATCTGCAAGCGATGCCAAGGTGAGTTGGCGCCTTCTGTTGGTGTGCACCAACTATACTACACTGTGCTTTCGATTAGAGCAGGGGATTCTCAAACTTTTTCCTGTGAGAGCCACATAACTTTTCCCTTCTCTGATGAGGGGCCGGGTCAGTTTGTAACAGAAAAAGTGTGACGATTGCAGGAGTGCCTAAATGCAAAAATGAATTGTTTTTCAGAAAGCCACAATCAAATAACCCTTTCTGGATTCTTCACGGAACAAAAGTAAATAAAATAAAAATAATAATATAAAATAAAGATAATATGTCAAGTTCAAAAATAGATCTTTAGGTAGACATAAGGAGAGAAGACACTCAGTTTTCTTGGCCAAGGAGAGCAACATGTGACTCGTGAGTCACCAAAATTGATCTCGAGGAAAAATATCCTCCTTGGTATTTTATTTAGGGGTTTGTCCTAAACAAAGATGGATGTCGCCCTAAGGGAGGGGAGAGCAAGCTGGAGACACCCATGTGGTTTTCGATTGGATATGTGTGTGCATGTAGGTGGAACTAAGTGAATACACATGTGGAAGCAAGATCTTATGTAAACAATCATATAAACAGTCAAAATAATCCAGACACTTCAGTTATGCAACGCTGCGGCCATGGATGGAAAATTGTCCTCGAAGGTCTAGACGGAAGTCCAGACGCCAGGTGCTGAAGATGCCTCGGAAGGTCTAGTTACGCAATGATGCGGCCATGAAGCAAAATAGTTGTCATCCCGACCCTCTTTTACCCTTTGTAACACTTAAGCATTATACTACAACCTGGTATAGCAAGCAATAATCATTTACTGGTTATATAAGTAAGAAAAATATGGCATTATGTATTTATGGTATGTATGAGCACAAGCAAATATTCAATCAATCAACCAAGCAAATATTTAATCAATCAAACCTCGATAATTACCTCAACATAATATAATATTATCACTATTAATTAAATAGATAATAACCAAATAGCCCTCTGGGTTCTTCACAGAAAAAAGCCAGGAAATAAATAACACTATTGGAAAAAAAAGAAATTGATTGTTCAGGGGGCCGGACCGAATGTGGAGGCGGGCCGTAGTTTGGAGAGTGAATAATATATGAATGTGAGAGAATATATGTGTGTGAGGGTGAATATGTATGTGAATGGAGAATGTATGTGTGTGTGAGGGCCAGAATGAAAAATGTCTTGTACGGCCCCTCATATAGTTCAGTTAGTCTTTCGTCTACTTTAAGAATGAGCTTGCATACGATTGATAATAGAGGCCTACTTGTACCACTAATACTTTTTCCATTCTGAGAGATTCAGGCATCATTATTAGCTGCCTATCAATCAAATACATTTGCTTAGTTGGCAAATTGTGCACTATCATACTTCTGACTCCGAGGCTGCAAGTGTTCTGCGCTCATATACATCTGTGAAACGTGACCGTGTTGCGGACGCAGCTTGAATGTGGTCTACCGATGGAGCACAGGATCACATGGTGTGCTGATTATTTAGCTGGGAAGATTCATGGCTTCCTAATATGCAATGTGCTCACTCACACTTAAAATCTTAATGTCAAATCTCATGTGTCCTACCTTGGTTGATGTTTGTTTCAATACCAGATAGCGATGAGATTATGTACAACGGCATTAAAGGCACTTGCAACCTCCAAGTGGATGTGTACCAGGTGAGTTGACAATTGTATGAGTTGTAGTTGGCATGTTCTGGAGGTTGCCCATAGCGATTAGCGCTTGACTGATATATCAATTTCACGCTGCCTTTATGTGTGCGTGCAGGAAGTTTCCGAAGTGCTGTTCAAAGAGCGTCTATACGCTGGCTGCATCATCGTCATCCAAGGAAAAGTGAAGCCGAACCCAACCAAGTAATTGTCACCATTCCCCCACGTTGTGTTAGGTTCGCTGTTACAAGAACTACCTGTCTGTATTGCAGGTTTATCGTCCACCTATCTTTGGGCCACGGTGAAGACACCCCGATGCGCATCGAAGTTGATTTCAAAGATGGGGACCTTGAGCTATTGACCCGCATCGGGAGTCATGTTGATGGAAAGTATGTCAACAAGATCGTCAAAAAGGACTCCTTCCCCTTCGCAGCCGGAAGCGACTTTGAGGTCATTATGTCATTTTAGGCACACCATCAAATTACAAAAAATTGAGGTGGTTGGAGCTTCTTCTCACGTCGGCTGGACTAATCATGCATTCTTTTACAGATGACCATCGAGTGCGGCGACGACATTTTCCGCTTGGCCGTCGGCAACGACTTTGAGGTGGAATACGAGAATGATGGTTATGATCTGCAAGATATCCACAGGCTGTTGGTGGAGGATGATGTGACAGTCACCAACGTCAGGCTGATTTGAGGCTGCCAGCGCAGTAAAATGGGAGGTGCTGCTTCTTCTCAGGATGTTGACGCCATGACGGCTCTTAACTAGGGTGACCGCCAGAGGGGAAAGTGGCTAGAATTCATTGCTGGAACTCCCCGACATGAACGGAGCCAGAATTTTTTTTTTACACACATAAAAATAAAACGGTATTACACATGCATTAGGCTACTGCATTACACATCCTATCACAAGGTAAACATGAGAAGTTGATTTTCATTCAAAATTGTATTTTTCAATGTAACAGTTAATAAAATAGCAGAAACCCCAACCTCTCCCAACCTCTATCTCTTTATTTTCCCTCATTTCCTCACGTCTAAATGCAAAAATTGAACTCCGAAAGAACATAGAATTACAATTGTGAAAATTTTTTGTCAAATAATCATGTCACAAAAAATACAAATGACTTACAGTGAAATGGAATGTATTTTGAAGATCGCACATTGACATGGAAGATGTTCTGAACCTCCCCATCTAACAAATGTAACAAAATTTAATGAAATAAGCCTCTTCAATTCTTTCCTCTCTCTGAAAGAGCTGAGCAATTTTCTGTTGAATTGCCCTTTTTTTATCGCCTTAATTTTGAACGGAAAAATGAGTCCATGCGCACATTGACCCGACTCCTCGTACTTTATAACTGCTGCAGCAAAGGAGAGCTCTGTGCTGTCCATGGAATAAATAAATGTACTGAATTATCGCCTTTCAAACAACACGAGTGTCCCATTTATCAAAGACAATGATGAAAGCAAAGACGATTCTCACTGCTCAGTTGTTTACAATAAGTGTACACTCAAAATAACGATTCAACCCACAATGCACTGTGGCCTTCCGATTGGCTGGCCTCTACAAGACACCACAACTTAAGAAGTTTTGTACATGTGACCCTTCACCACTTAGGTATACATACACTGCCCATCCATATGTTATTATACACATAAAATACTTAGACATTTGTTTCCGAGGCAGAAACGTAACCGAAAGCATTCACGAGTGTCAATGCTACCGCTAGACAACCGCACTGTGAAAGTGAATGAGCTTATGGGCAAAACCGTGACAAAAAAAAACAGATGCCGCGAATTATTCTGACCAGCAGGTGGCAGCAACGCACCGCAAAGGGTCAACTGATGGCCCATATTATTGCATAAAGTCAGCACATCGACACACAATACAACAGCATAAACGTCTCTCAGAACTACTACTTCTCACACTACTAGTAGGAGCCACGTCAACGCAGGCAGGCGATTCTCCTCAAATTGTTCCCGTGAAAAATCATGAAAATCCGACATTTTCACAAATTTATAAATCAGGCCGGATGCAACGGACAGGACGTGAAAAGTGGACATGTCCGGGCAAAGAGGACGTTTGGTCATCCAAGCAAACAGTCATGGCCGATAAAAACTAGATCACGATTGTGTACGATCGGAAAAAAAAAACGGACCCAAAAAGACATCAACACAACTGTTTCTCCACCAAGCATTGTGAGGAATGTTCACAGTCTATGTGCAGCGACTTTAATTCACTTTACAACGCATACTCACATCATCAATGAAGGAGCCGACGTACACTGCTGGCCAAAAGTATTGGCACCCATGCAATTCTGTCAGTTAATGCTCAATTTCTCCCAGAAAATGATTGCAATTACAAATGCATTGTTAGTACTGCTTTGTCATGTACGTGTACAATCATTTAGTTTATTTTTTTTGTCTGTGAATTTCAATCTGTTTGTCACTAGTAAACATCCACTCCATTTGAACAAGGAGGGGGACAGCGAATACGTTCGTTCGCTTCCAGCCCTTCCAGTTCAAATGGAGTGGAGGTTTAAGTGCTGTCAATGGCAACACTTGGAAACTGTTCAGTTTTAGTCAATTTCAGCGACGCCGTTGGACAAAAGCGGTAGTGTTTTGCCTTAAGGCAGACACACACCCAAATAGTGCTGTAAAATCACGATGGTCGCCTGCAGATGGATAAAACATTTGTTTCCAGCGGCTGTGTGAAGGATTAAAAGTAACAAGGTAATGAATCCAGTTGTGGCTAAACAATAGGATAGGATCAAGGCCGGCCCAGCATATACGCAGACTATGCAGCTGCTTAGGGCCCCTGACCACTCGGGGGCGGGGCCCCAATCTGGAAACCTCATTTTATACGTTGTTAATAGAGCATCGTGAATAATGTGGCGCGCATTGCCGTTGATCTATGCAAACATCCATTTTCTTGTCATTACAATCTGGCAACCTGGGGAGTGACGTTAAACCTGCTTTGCGATGATTGGTGCTCAAACTTGCTTGGAAAATAGATGCACGGATATGTGGAAGAGAATTTATCCCTCTGGAGCAGAGAAAGGAAAGAAGAAAATCGGAGAAGAAAAGAAACAACAGTATAGTGCTGCAACGATTAATCGATGAACTCGAGTATTCGATTAGAAAAAACATTCGAATTAAATGTTGTTGCTTCGAGTATTCGTTTAATGAAAGTGGCGTTGTCATGGTTTATTTTGAAAGTGTTTGCATTTACTTTTATTGATTAGGGTGGATACACTGCCCTCTGGTCTGCCTCTTTTTACATGGCTGAATCCAACTGCTCCCTGTTAACACCAACGTAAGCTAAGTTTTTGTTTGAGCTAATGTTTTTTAATGCATTCATAATTTAGTTTATAGGTATATTTAGCCGTTTTTTGTGGGAATATGTGTCTGAACCATTTGTTAAGAGCATTGTGAAAAAAACTTTAGCATTTTATAGCATTTATATGCTAGCTGACTTTCTCTATGCAAGTTAGCCAATTGTTCTTTTGTTGTACATAGATCCTCATTTAAAAAAATATTTATATATGTATCTATATATTACATATATATATATATATATTACATATATATATATATATATATATATGTATATTACATATATATATATATATATATTTATATATACTCTTTGAGGCTGAGCTCAGGTATTTTAATTTTTCATGTTCCTTATCTGATTACTCGATTATTCCAACTGACTAGTCCATCAATTAATCGACTACTAAAATATTCTGTAGCTTCAGCCCTACAACAGTTTCGCGGTAATTGAGCATGTTGTTGATGTTGTTGTTGTTGTTGTGCAAGACACTCCAACTTGAACGCTGTTGTCAGCAGAGCTGGTCAATATGTCGTACTGGTAATTGCCATTAGCTGCAGGGCAAAAGCCTGGAGCGAATCAAGTAAAGCGGAGCAAGCTGTCACCTGTCGGCAACGGCAAATGTACGGCTTCCGCTGATTGTAGTAAAACGAAATATTGGCATAATATGCATTTGGACTGGAGAGCGTAGATATAGTCATTTCATTATTATCAAGTAGTATGCCAATCAGAAAAAGGTTTGGCGCCATCTACTGTAAGTACTGGCAATCGTTTGGGGTGAGAAGTTTGAGTATGCAGTGCAACAAAATCTGATTAATATACAAAATGTGGACGTATGGGTTGGATTGCATGTATGGGTTTCACAGTGCTCTGTGACGAAATGGTGGGCCAAAAATATGGGCCCCTTGGCATTATTTTGCTTAGGGCCCCTAAGTGGCCTGGGCCGGCCCTGCGTGCAAGTGCATCCAATCCACGGGGGAGAGACGAGATGGCAGCCCAGACTCGGCAACCTCACCTGCACCTGGCCGAGCTCACAACCGCCCAGTTCATCGACATCTGGAAACACTTTGACATGGATGGTCAGTGACTTTTGCTCTTTTTTTTTTCCCCCTTCCATCAGAAGTTCATTTCTTAAAAAGAGAAAATGTGTTAACTATTAAACATTCATTTTCTTGACCCTGAATAAAAGATTTGCAATTTTAATCCTATATAGGGCACTCATTTTTACACAACGTATGGTTGCCATTGACGGCACCAGACCTCCATATCCATTTTGGCTAGGAGAGGCTAGCAGCGACTGACCACTGCCAACCCTTCCAGTCAAAATGAATTGGATATCTAGTGTCGCCAATGACACTGAAAGATGAGCATTCACAACCATTCTTTCCAGTTTAAATGAGTTGGATGTCTACAGCTGTCAATAGCAGGCAATGAGTAAAATACTAAGAAGAACAAAAAGATAGACTTTGGAGTGTTATTGGAGATCATAACCACAGTGTGTAAATAAATGACATTTTTGATCTGTAAAATTAGTTGATTTCATGTGCTCGTTAGTAGGTCAGAATAAGGTTGGATATCGGCCAACTGTTGTAGTCGCACTTCCCGTTTTCATGGGATTACCTTCTCATGTCATTCAAACCCCCCCTCTGACCTCTGTTAAACCAAACCAGTCTTATTCCGAGCCAGTATTAACTCTCACCACAACAGCTTTCTGCTTGCATATATTGTAGGTGGTAAATGCTGGAGAGGACTGCAAGACATTCCAAATGTTGTTGTGAATTTGGTGATAAGACTTGGCTCAATTTGCTATGGTCAACGATGAGTTGAATCAAGAGCCAATGGACACGCATTGGACCCACTGGCAATTCCAATTTTGTGTTCAGACAAGATTAACACACAGAGCTGCCTCTGAATGATCGTGTTTTTGTGTCATTGACGGCGACAAACGTCCAGTCCATTTGCTAATGGTGAAGTGATAGTCAAATAGCAAAAATAGTGGCGCTTCGATGTACGAGTGACCAGACTCAAGAGTTTTTCGAGGTCTGACCTGAGGTGGTTAAAAGCAAAAGTAGTTATCCAAAACATTCCTCAAGTACAAGTAAAAAATATTCGTTGAAAAGAATACTCTAGTAAGGAGTAACTTTGTCAGTAACTGCTTACAATGTCTGATGAAAAAAAAAAAAATAATAATGTTATATATTTTTTTCAAAGCACAACTTCATCTACTAGTAGATGGACTGTCATTATCATACTGTACTATAACCTATCCGGCCAAAAAGATGACACACAAACCCTCAAATTCAGACCAGAACAACACGATGAATCACCACCCAGAGCATGAGTGCCCTCTAGCGGAGAACAAACATTGTTACCGCTACTTATAACGTATAATGGAGTCATGTGGTTATTGTTGCGACGTCTCATTGGTACAACTGAGACGGCCACTGTCGGCACCTCTGGCGAGAATAAAGTCAATATGTACAATAAAGACGAAAAATGTAATGACTAGTGTAGCCCAAAGTAGTGGAGTAAGAGTTGTGTTTCATCACAAATCTACTCAAGTCAAAGTAAAAAGTATCGCGTGGTAAAACCATAAGGTGGAGTTTGACTTTTCTGGCAAGAGGGGCCAAAAATGTTGATGACCCCGAAACGCAGTGTCAGCAATAAAATCAACTTACACGATATATGCTCCGATAGTAGCTTAGCCCATGCTCGTACATACAGGCATCCCAGCTGTGTGTGCGTCTGCGTGTGTGCGTTTTTCTGTCTTACCTCGTGGAGAAGTAGACGCCGCATCTGTTTTGGCTGAATATTTCAGCCAGGAACATCATTTATAATAATACGTTGAAAATGAACTTTTTTTTTTTTTTTTACCTTGTTTCCATTTTTGGGGGTTAACGTCTGAAGTGGAGCCAACTGAAATTCCGCTCACCATTTTGGCGATGCTCTCCGGTGTTTCATGGTCCACATCTTCAGTTCTTGGTTCTCGCTCAGTAGTTGTTGTCGCTTTTGAAAGCTTAGGTTTGAAAAAAATGATGTATATCCATCTTGCCTCTTCTGACCTCCAGTGTTTTTTGGGGGTGGCTTAGCAAAGCAAATGACCGTCTCTAAGGTGCTAGTTGTCAGGGAGCGCGGGCGGGCAAGGTGGACCCAAATGCAGGGAAATGTAGGCAAGGCAGATGAATGGTGCAAAAATGATTTAATTAAAGCCAACGAAAAACAAAGTACAAACAAAGGCTGTGATAATCCAAAGAAGGCACTGAGGCAAACAAAAACTGTCACTAACAAAAGACTGCTTTTCAAAAACTCACTTGGAACACAAGGGCTTGGATAGGCGTGAATACTGCTGATGAGAACCTGACATGGACTTTGACGTTGACATAGACACTTACATTGACAATGACGCAACAAGGACTGAAAAGAAACTGGGTGCTTTTATACACACACACATGCAGACAAGGGGTAACGAGACAACGAGGAACAGCTGGGTAATACAGGAGGACTCACTATGTGCAGGCACGACAGGTGAAATCAATGGGTAATCACAGAGACAAGTCACACTAAGGAAAAAAACAACACAAAACCCAACACTAGTCACATGATCTTTTTGAAAAATATTTTTTTTACCCATTACAAAAAATGTTTTTTGTTCATTTCATTCATTTTTGTTGTTTGTTTTATTGCTTTACAACTTTTACAGACAACATTTTACCGGCAACGTCTTAATTTTAAATCCATATATTGGAAAGTCATTTATAAGATCCGACCGCGCACTTATGCGCGTGCGGTGGCCACGGACAACGGGGAACCCAGCCAGCAGGAGGAAAACTCGGTGGAGCAACAAGTGGCATCTTACCTTCGGAGCAAGGGAATAACGTTGGACTTGGAGCACATCGAGGCGTGCCACTCAATGCCGATGAGGAATGACAGACCGCCAGCCATCATCGTGAGATTTATCAGTCGAAAAAACAAGACAATGCTGCTGAAACAAGGTCGCAAGTTGAAGGGTACCGACGTATATATGAACGATCACTTAACACGGAAGAATGCTGATATCGCCAAAAAGGCAAGGTATCTTAAAAAGCAACGCAAGATTCAACACACGTGGGTAGTCAATTGTAAAATATACATTAAATGGAACGGAACGCCTGAGGAAGCAAAAGTGCTGATGGTGCGAGATATTGAAGAGCTTGAAAAGTACTGATACCTATCAAGACCAGGTACCATCTCTGCATACAATGACTATGAACGATACATCAAACACACGAACTGTACTCAGGAATAAGAGCGACATTGATCCACTTCTGCGAACCCTTCAGAACAAACAAATAGAACTTGAGGCCTTTAAATCCAACGAGTCCAACAAAAGAGTCCCTAATATAGAAAGTGATCCTGACAATCATTTCTTTTCTTCTACTGTTACCAATTGCGATTATTTTTACACAAGATCTGTATGAAAATCATATCAACTCAATGGGCAAAACTGTCAATTATACATTTCAACAGCAGAAGCATGTACAAAAATGTCAGCTCTACCAAAGACTATCTGCACCAATTTACACACCCCTTCAGCATAATTGCGATCACAGAAACGTGGTTTAATATTGATAAAGGTATTGATTTTCTTATGGATGATTACGAATTAAAATACATAGAGAAAAGAAAACTGGTGGTGGAGTTGCCCTATATATTCATAAATCAATTAAATGTATGGTATTAACAGATACAGCTGCACTAGAAGCTATAATGCTGGGGGAAGTACAGCCACTGAGTTCTATCTCCTTTTTCTCACTCTACCTACAGTACCACTTGTCTTACTTAATTTCTATTTTCCAATGGTAATATCTAGTAATATGGTAATATCTGTCTAGTCTCTTCATCACTCGTCACCCGGTCTCCCCTTTCCCCCCACCCCTTTTTCAGCTGCAGCCTCCTGACTGTCCGGACCCCTGGCTGGATGGATGTCCTCGTTGCTACCCCCGTCTCATCTGGCTAGATGGACCTCTTCTTGTTCCTTTACTCCAATGTATCTTTACGGACTGTAACTTCGCCTGCTAATTCCCATTAGCAGTACTGGTGCTCCCTGCCTATCTGTCCCGGGAGTGGATCTCTCCTCAGTGTGGTACTTCCCAAGGTTTCTCATTTTCTCCCAAAGACTCTGGAGTTTTTGGAGTTTTTCCTTGCCGACATGGAGGGTCTAAGGATGGGGGATGCCCAGGACTTGAAATGTATGTATTCATCTTCATTGCTTCATTTGCTGTTTCTGATTTTGTATCATATTGCCTCTGCAAAGCCCTTTGAGACAACCTTGTTGTGATTTAGGGCTATACAAATAAAATTGAATTGAATAGATATGTCAAGAACACTTGGAATGTTTGACAATAGAGATCTCCAATGAAAAAAAGAAAAATATAATTGTCAGTTGAATCTATCGATCACCGGGTTCATGTATTGATTCCTTCACTGAATGGATGAGCCAATTGTTTTCCACTATTAAGCAGAAAACATTCTTCATCTGTGGAGATTTTAATATTGATTTATTAAATCCAAGCAAACTGGCAGCAATGGACAATTTTTTGGATACAATGTATAGTATGTCTCTTTACCCAACAATAACTAAACCAAGTAGGATTACATCACACACCATCACAGCTGTGCCACAGGCGCCAGTGAACTGGACAATGGATGTAAATTGGGACAGAAATCAAGAAAGAAGAGTTGGGATGCATTTCAGCTTCAGATCAAGCTACAGTATGCGTTATAAGGTGAAATAATCAAATGGGTAACCGTCAGCCATTCCGACAGAGTTATGTAACCAACGGGGTTGCATCCACACTTGTGTATAGCACAAAAAGGAACATTTGTGTGGTAATTTGCACTTTTTATTTTTGAGGATGATGTTTAACCCTTTCGGTTACAGTGGTCACATCAGTGGACATCTATCCAAAAGTTATCATTAGTTTACCTCACCACCGCCAGCCCAGGTCACAATTTTTGTTGTGGTAATAAGTAAAAGATATTGATAGACGTCCAATCCATTTTAACTGGGAGGGGCTGGAAGCGATCGAACAATCAGTTGAAATGGATTGAATACCGTAAGAGGCAGCCATAGAGTTAAGATATGAGAGGTCACAAGATTCATCAAACAAAACAAAATTAAATGAATAACTTTCCCACAGCAAAATTCACACATGGGACACTTATTTGAATTAATGTTATTATTATTATTTTTTTTTTTTAATCTTGATTTATTTCAATAATTTTTCATTTATATTTTGAAGTTTTGATTTTTTTTTTAGAATGAATTTCATTTCATGTAGAATTATTTCTATTTTATTACTTCATTACTATGTATTTTTTTTTCATGTGCTTTGTTTCTTAATTTAAAAAAATACTATTTAAGTATTTGATTTGCCCCCGCCCCCATGACTAGGGTCATAGTAGGGCCATCAGGGAGTGTCCCGCAATACAAACCCTCAAAACTCGGCTCAAGCACTTTTTGAAAGTAAACCAGTCCTGCAATCACTGACTTTTAAAGCGCCTGTGACACGATGAAATTAAATAGCATTATTATGTGAATTAAAATCATATTTTGAGATCATTCGACTATATACAACAATTTGGCAAAGCGCAGATGAAGAGAAATGTTTCTTTTAATCTGCCGTTTAGCCCCGCCTATCATTGTAGCACTCTAGTGCCTCCATCTAGGTGATGACGTCGGCAGAGTAACGATTTCAGCTGATTTAGAAATCAGCCCAATGGGGAAGATTCAGAACGCGGAAAATGCAACAGACAGCAGCAAAATGTCATCATTGTTTTTATCTCTCTACTCCAATATTTTTACAGTATGTATCTAAGTAATTTCCCCCAATTGCTAAATAAATTGTATGGGATGAAAAATAAGTCTTGTGTTAAATAGAATTAGGCCTTGGGGTGGACCCTGAAAAAGTGCCTAGAAAATGGGTTTCGTTCCACTGTCTGGGCACTACTTGTTCAATGCATTTTTTGATAAGATAATACCCTTCTGAACTTTGGGTTAAAAGTTCACCCAACGTTTCCCTGCACCAATTTTGTCAAAATCTAGGAATATATATGTATAGAGTGGGGAGAACAAGTATTTGATACACTGTCCATGGGTTTTCCCATGGGCCGTGTATCAGTGTGTATATATATATATACATATATATATATACACATATATATATATATACACATATATATACACATATATATATATATATATATACACACACATATATATATACACACATATATATATATATACACACATATATATATATACACACACACACATATATATATATACACACACATATATATATATATATACACACACATATATATATATATATATACACACACATATATATATATACACACACACATATATATATATACACACACACATATATATATATATATATATATATATATATATATACACACACATATATGAAATGTGCACTCTCAATAAAACAATAGCACTTCATTGGAACATCCATCTTTTTTGGCAGTCAAATTGAACAAAGGTCTATTTTTTTGGAAAAGGGAAAAGAGCCTTTTTTTGTTGTTGTTTTAAAGGTGTTAAAATGGAGAGTAACATTTTGATAATGAAACTAAACATAGGAGAGATGGTGGGTGATTACTCATCAATATCAGTATCATCAGTGTCATCATCCCATTTCCTTTGAAATATTTTCACAGTCCTGGCAGTGGCATAAATCTGTACAGGACATTTTTGCAGACAAGCATGAACATCTTTCAGTCTCACACTTGCTTATCTTGCAACCACAGTGGATTACCTGTAGCACACTATCTGGGGCAGGATTTCTAGTCATCCATTTTACTGTTAATTCACCATCCTCAATGTCCCATCCATTGCCAATTGGTGAAGGGGCACACATCATACCAGTCAGACAATGTCGCATTACTGCTGCCTCGTAGTTTGCCCTTTTGCTGTGTTGGAAGAGAGCATCACTTGTTGGAGGAATGGACATTCCAGATACACAATGTCTTGACATAGAGAGAGAACTTTTAGATTCACATCATCAGGAATATCAACATACCCGGCTAGTGTTGGTTCTTCTGTTGCACCAATCGATTGTACTGTTCAACAGGCACAACAGCTTTCGCTTCACATACATTTAAATCTTCTGCTGTGGGAGGCCATGGGCATTTCAGTGAGGGTGATTCGCTTAGAATGGTCCTCAATAGCAGCCCTGCACTGTAAAGTGTCCTTCTTTGTTCTGTGGATTTCCAACCAGATGGTGTGCTAGCCATTTGTTCAGTGTCACTTTCTTGTCTTACCTCAGTAGAGTCGGTAGCTGATGTACCTGATGACTGAGGTATCCTGTCTAAAAGTTTCTGTTGATGATAAAGTCTCCAACAAAAAAAACAAAAAAAACATTTCAGACATGTTGCGCTGGAAAGGGGTGTGAAAAACTATGGGGAGAGATTTGTCTCAAAAATATTCTCACAAATACTTTCGCGATTTACACATATCTTTTGTCGATGCACAAATATATCCAAGATTTTCACATGTATTTTCGAGATCCACAAATATATCCATGAGTTTCACATGTGTTTTTGTAATCCACTAATATATCCTCGAAATTCACATGTGTTTTTTAATGTTGTGCGTGCACTCATCATGAATTATTGTTTGCAAACATTCGAATTGTATTTGTGAATCAGCGGCCGCGTGCATTTATTTTTGAGACAAACATAACAAGAACAAGTGCATTGGCGATTCACACGTGTTTTTCAAATTCACAAATACATCCGCGATTCTCACAAATACATGAGTGATTTTCACATGCGTTTTTCAGATCCACAAATACGTCCGCGTTTTCCACAAGTGTTTTTCAAATCCACAAATACTTCCGCAAGTTTCGCATGTTTTTTAATGATGTGCGTGCAATTATCATGACTTGACATTTTTTAAGTATTCAATTTTGCTTGTGAATTGCTGGAGCTGTGTTCTTTAACAGCAAACACGCGCATTTCTTTTTGAGACAAACGTCACTCGATGTTTCACCAAGATTTTCTCACACACAGTAAGCCGAGAATTTTCACGTGTCTCAAATAACCTCCGCCTTCATCTGATAGGTGGCAGTTTTGAGCGCATAGACTATAAAAGTATGATTCCCAAACTTCAAGAACTATCAAGACTGTCCGTGTACCTTGAGGCCGTTTGTTTTTCCTTCTAATTTGGGAAAATAAAAAACGAAAAACGAACCTTAATCCGTTTTTACAATGTCAATTTATTGAACTGAAGTCGAAAAACAAAATACGACCAATATTTGTTTTCCTCCGAGTTCGCTTTTACAATGAGCCTTGAACCGGAAAACGATGTTTTTCTTCAATAAGGCCTCGTCTTCCGGGTCATGGCTCATTGAATTCTTTGCAAAAACAAATCTTTATTTTTGGACAATTAGAGGCAGAAGACACTTTTTGTGTCACAACTTTTTAATGGCACCTATGTTTTACGCGGAGTTTTGGGATTATTTTCAGTTACCAGTTAGACCTAAGCAATATGCTAGTGTTGATGATGCGATTCCTTCAGGATTCATTATGCTGTGCAGAAATGTAAACATGCCATTTCAAACTTTATCTCCTCCAAATATACTAAATTCAAGTGTGGGGAAATTATGTTTACTACATAACAAAAATTTGAATAGATATACTCGATCTCTATTTCAGAACGAGATTAGATCCAAAGCATATGTTAAGTCTTTTTGGAGATATCATTTGGTCCACGCCTAAGTATGGACTATCCCCAATATGTTTCGGTTGACAAGTAAGGTCAAAGAAGTCGCTTTCAAAATTATCTATAGATAAGTACTATCCTGCAAACCACTACATGAAAAAAATTAAAGTGGGACATTGATACAGAGACAGTTCAGCACCTTTTTTGGACCTGCTCTTTTTCCAATAAATTTTGGAAAGAACTTTGCAAGTTCAGAATCAGGAGCCTACACATGTGGACTTCAAACTCAAATGGGAAAATGTCTTTTTTGTTTTTGTTTCTATAAGAATCTCAAGAAAGAGATTGTTTCTATTATTAATCTTGTCATTTTGTCGAAATTCTACCTACACAAATGTAAATTTAGCAAGCTGTTACCTTCTTTTTCTCACTTTCATAACGAGACTGTGTGCTACATAAATCTGTTTAAAAAATCAAATAATCTAAAAGCGGAAAATAACAATATTTGTGGAAAAACTTGAATCTCTTTGTGAATAATTGCTCACAGCATTATTCATTGTTTTTTTGTTTTTGTTTTGTTTTGTTATTTTCCTGATGTGCAATGTTTGAAATGTTTATAACCCCCTGGCATATTTGTGCTGTTGTTTTTTTTTTTTTTGTTAATAAAAACAAATATTGGACATATTTTGTTTTTCGACTTCAGCTCAAAACCAGTAATTGGTAAAATGGATTAAGTCTCGTTTCCGTTATTGAATTAGCAGTTTTTAATTGGGAAACGGGAGATGATTCATTTCTCTTTTTTTTTTTTTTTTTTTTTTATTAACACACATAAAAACAAAAAATGGAATAGGGTAGGTTTTCCAACGGACCCAAGACACCTGTTTATCTGTTGCCCGGTGTAATGTCACCCGCTAGGTGTCCGTATGTGACCTGGGGATGGGGATGGGGATGGCGTGGCTCTGCGGTAGAGTAGTTGTCCCCCAACCCAGAGGTTGTGCAATTCTCTGCCCTGATGAACTCGCCTAAGTATCCTTGAGCAAGATACTGAACCCCACATTGCTCCTGGTGCTGCGTCACCTGTATGTAGATGGCGATGTAGTGTAAAGCGCTTTGAGCGCCTTGAAAGGTGGAAAAGCGCTACATAAGTAGAACACCATTTGCCATCTGTGTTGATGGGCACTTTTGACCTTTCTATGCGCTCAATACTGCCGCCTATCGGACTGAGGCGGAGGTTATTTGAGACACGTGAAAATTCTTGGTTTACTGTGTGTGAGAAAATCTTGGTGAAACATCGAGTGACGTTTGTCTCAAAAAGAAATGCGCGTGTTCGCTGTTTAAAAAAAAAAAAAAAAAAAAAAAAAAACACAGCTCCAGCAATTCACAAGCAAAACTGAATGCTTAAAAAATGTCAAGTCATGATAATTGCGCGCACATCATTAAAAAAACATGCGACATTTGCGGAAGTATTTGTGGATTTAAAAAACACACGAGGAAAACGCGGACGTATTTGTGGATCTGAAAAACACGTGTGAAAATCACTAATGTATTTGTGAGAATCGCGGATGTATTTGTGAATTCGAAAAACACATGTGTGAATCGCGAATGCGCTTGTGTGAGAAAATTTGACCGTTTCTTGTTATGTTTGTCTCAAAAATAAATGCACGCGGCCGCTGATTCCCATATACAATTCGAATGCTTACAAACAATAATTCATGATGAGTGCACGCACTACATAAAAAAAACACATGTGAATTTCGAGGATATACTTGTGAATTACAAAAACACATGTGAAACTCATGGATATATTTGTGGATCTCGAAAATACATGTGAAAATCTCTGATATATTTGTGCATCTACAAAAGATATGTGTGAATCGCGAAAGCATTTGTGAGAATATTTTTGAGACAAATCTCTCCCCATAAAAAACTAATTGGGGGAAATCACACTTCAATCTTCTTTTCAGCATATCCCGCCTGAAACAAAGTTAAAGGGAAAGATGAGCACAAGACACACATATTCACATCACACACACCCACATAATACATTCACTCTTGCGCTTATATTTCTCATTCACACAAATACACCAAAGAGAACAAAATGAAACGTTCTCTCAAGGCTTTTTTTCAGAGACTAAATAAAAAAAAAAAAAAAATACTTTTTAGTATGAATATTTATAAATTACCTGTAGTCTGAAGCATCAAGATCCTCATGGTTCTTCACGATGTTCACGAACAACCTTCTTGGCTTGTCCATTCTGAGCACTTCTTTGTCAACGATAATCCTTTGACGGATCACTTGTTCACAAAAGAGTTTGTAGCTCTCAGCATAGGGTTGTCTGAAACACACACACACACACGCACGCACACACCCACACACACTTAGGATGTGCAAAGAGTAACGCTTTCGATGCTTTGGCTAAAGGCAAGCAGAATACAAGTGACATGTTGTTGACCAACGCTTTACCTTTGAAATGTGTCATTTTACAGCGAACTTATCCACATCAGCACCAAGTCCAAGCCCACCAAGTCCAGGAAAGAAGTGCCCTTCCAAAACAACTGTCATATGAAAGTGCAATAGATGCTTTTGCATCAGTGAAGACAAGGTGAGTAAGGTTATAGGTCGAGGTGAAAAAAAGTTGCATTTTAAAGTGTTCGGTTTGTCTTTATATAGGTTTGTGTTGGTGGGGGGTGTTAATCATATTGTAACAACAATTGTAAAAGTCATCAAGATTGTGTTCAACTGCAGGTTTTTTGTTGTTGTTTGTTTTCCCTTCGGTCATTAAAAGTTCAATTATCCCTCCCCCTCCAGCACCTCAACCTATATGTATTCATGATCCAGATCAATTGAGATCACAGACAATGGTTTTGGAGCTAAGTTTTCTGTTGTGTTGAAGCACATGTCTTTTGGACATTCTCTTCCTACGTTTGATACATTATGACAAAACACACACACAAGCACCACATACAAAATTATCCATCTCGCAATGTGAAACAAAACACCTGGAATGTGAAGCGTTGCATTGAAAACCTCAGTCCATGTAGAACTGTAACATATATGTATTTATTTTTTATTTTTTAATGTTAATTTTATTTATATATGAAAAAATACAATTATACATTAATACAAATCTATTGGGTTTATTGATAATTTATTGATTAAAAAATCATTAAGATTATAATGGAATTAAAAAAAGTAGATATTTATTTATATCATAGGTAAATACTATGACCCTTTAGTGTAAAACTAAAACTAACCAAAACTAAACTACAAGAGTATTTAACTGCCATTAGTCAATACTTAGTATTATATATTTAGTGTTATTATATTTAGTAATACTACTACTACTAATAATATAGTATTATATAATACTATAAAATTAAATTAAAAAATAAATTATTATGAATTTATTAAATTTATTATTATTAAATTAAAATTATTATTATACAATTTAATAGTAATATTTAGTGTTATTTTTTTTTAATTCATAATAATTTTAATAGTTTTAAAATAGTTATATATATACATTTGTATTAATGTATAATTTTGGTTCGTTTAGCTTACTACTGACAACAACAGAAGTGCGCTTATTCTTAACTGGGAGGACTGGCTATGGATTCTCACGTTTCTGTGCCAATGACGGTGCTAGACGTCCAATCCATTTGCAGCCTTCCAAGGCAAACCGAAGTGAATGTTTCAGGTTTTCAGTCAGTGGCGGTCAGTGAGTTAAATGAGTGGTATATCAATGCTTAAAGTCAGTCGTTAGTTTTAAATAGGCTTTACTACACCCTTTTTTCAAAAGTTCACAGTCGGATCAGAAAGTGTCTCAAAACCGCGGATGTATAACGTATTGTTTCCATTGTTTCAAATGAGACTGACAGTTTGCTTAATATGTCTAGTAATCTGACAAGTATACATTTCCCCGAGGTGGGGCCAATAAAATGCCCTTTTATATTGATCCCCTAATGATCTGAAGAAACAAATCCAGTCCCAACAACGTTTGCAGTGAGGCACCTTGAAGTCAAATAAAAACGTGAACTCACCAAGCGAAGCCCAAATGCCAAGCACGGTCAACGCTTGGAAAAGGAGCGATTGTGCCTTCTTCATCTCTCAGGTCCAGATAGAAGATCAGCCAGATAAACTTCAGAGGAGAATTTAATACGACGCAAGCCTCTTTCGCTCTGTGACAGACACACAAGCTTGACTACGTCACGCACGCACGCACGCACGTCCAACGACACAAAGGCTGGAGGATGACGCTCTAAAGAACTCGTGCATCAAAAGAAAACAAACATACAAACAAAGAAGAATTCGTGCATCAAACACGTCTCAACGTCACGTGGAACATTTGGAAATTAGGGTCGTACTAGTGATGGAGAAACCTTAGCTTTCTGAAGCAGTAAATATATATCAAGCAACGTGTCGAAATGGTTCATTCAGTGTTATGAAGCATTTGCCACGAATCAGTGTGGTGAGTCACGACAGACGACACTGCTTCACCGCTGCTTTCTGTACCGCTGAAGCAAATGTGTTGAGATGGTTCCGTGCTACGAGGCATTTGACACAATTCAGTGTGGTGACATCTTCTGGACAAAAATATATTGAATTTTCATCTAACCAAATGACCAAGTGTCATCTGAACAATGAAACCTGTGGGTGGTATGGTGGTTATATACTATGTCTGATGTGCGAGCAGTAGTGGGTTTGACCACTAGCCTGAAATGTATTATTTATTCTTCCCCCAGATTAATAAAAAAAATAAATAAATAATAATAATAATAATGAAAACAAACAAACAAAAAAAAGCTGTTGTGTTACTTTTAAATGAAATACGCAAATGCTTGTGCAATAGGGAACTCTTGATGGTAGGTGTATAGAATGCTAGTGACACTGGGATGGGGATTTGGGTGTTTCACACATTTTTATTTAAAAACAGAATCATCTCAGCAGCATTTGGTTTCAGCCGGTTCCTCTTTTTGCTAATGACCTCTCCAGCTTTTGACAATATTCTCTCACATGGCACGAACAAATATACAAACTGACAGATAGACAAACAAACACAAAAACTGACAAACAGACAGACACAAAAACAAACACAAAAACTGAGACACAAAAACTAAATTGTGTGTGTGTGGGGTGGGGGATGCGTGGGTGTGTGTGTGCGTGTACTATGGCGAGAGGCTGACGTGACTGACCTGAAAAGAAACTGCTTTTCTGTACTGTTTCTCTTTTTTATTTACCAGCTTTCAATTTAACATGTTTAACAATTGTACATGCAGTCTAAACATTAAGTATATGAAAATGTCTTGTAAACAGTAAGAATTCAAGTGTGAACATTTATAACAGCTAGTATGACTTGAACAACATTATACAAATCAATACGACGACTGTGCAAACATGTCATTGTAACACAAATGACATACGACTTGAACAGTACACTTCAAACAGACAACTTATTGTTCATGGCTGATGTGACATTATTACTTTTTGCTTTTTACTTCAATGTTTCTGTTTTTTGTTTTTTTTTTCTTCTTTTTTTCAGAGCATTTTTTTAAATACATGCACGCACATATGCACCCCCACCACAGAGACACACACGCTAAAGCTATATTGCTCTTATGCCAATGAAGCGTTTAAGATTTTATGATGGCAGTAATGACAGAGAATAAAGCAAGCACATACAGAAAAATAGCGGTGGCCATTAAATGGTGATATTATAAGCCCCACTGTTGGATTATAATTTATGGTGAATGCTTTACCATCATAAAAGCTGTCAAAGAAATCACACACACACACACAGATACAAAATAACGCGACATACTAATTGCTAGATGCAGTCGGTGCCCAATCCACTCATTAAGTTCAGCCGTTTTGACAAGGTTAGAGCCGCTATCAGACTCCATCACGTTCATTTGTAGCGTTAGCCGCTAGCGTCAGCCAGTAGAAAGCAATAGAAGCACCCTCTCATGAAATCGTGAGGAAAGCGGGTGAAAGCCTGCCTGGAGGCCGCCAAGAGTCTACTTAATGTCGGGTGAAAGTTTGGCTAAGCTCCCTTAAGCCCGACTCCATCACGTTTGCTTGTAGCATTAGCCGCTAGCGTTAGCCTACTGGGCTGCTGTTTGCTTGATTTCCTGATAACCACGTGACTTCACATGTAAACACACTGACTGCTTTCTTAAAGGGGAACGAACGTAGCCGAACAACACAGCGTCAAAGCGGGATGAAAAGACTATATTCACTTGTTTTATTAAATGACCAAATTTACCGACATGGTCAAAATTACGTCGGTCATCGTGAAGAATTTTGGTAACGGTCAATTTTTGGTAAACCGCCTGGCTCTGCGGAAAACTCATTTGGGTACAATGCAACAGGTATCTGGATCTGTCAGGACATCTGGTATTGAATGAAAGAGCTACTATTCGTCTATGTACTGCCCAAAAATTATTTATTTTCTTTATGGTACAACAGACGTTATGGCCAACACATATCAAGGGGACGCCGCGTCCCCGATTTTACTACGCAGAGTGTAAAGAGTTCATTCTTGGATAATTGTGAAAAAGTGATCATCCGGGATGGAGGATCGAGCCGCTACTCCTCCGCATTGTGAGGAGCCAGCTGAGGGGGTTCGGCCATCTGGTTTGGATGCCTCCTGAACGCTTGTCCAAAAAGAATATACAAAGAATATTTTATTTAAGGCCAAAATTGAGTTTTTAAATATTCTATTGTATTTTTCTTGGTCTAAGCTCTTTTTTTATTATTATTATTATTATTATTTTTTTTTATAAGATTGAAATGAAAACTGTTTGTGGTCTTGCGCCTGTCCTTCACCACAAAAACCGGCGTTACTTTGGAAGGGCATAGGTTTGGTCTCAACATTCGTAGGGACGATATAACAGCATAACTTGCATGTAGGTACACTTTTTGCTGGGGACGGGACATCAATTAGACCAAACAGATTGGATGAAGGGGGCAAAGGGCCACATTTCTCATGTATATGAACCTAATTAATTAATAGGCAAAATGATCAATGCAAAATAAATCCTTATCTTCTGATAATAACTTTTACGTGCATTGGTTCAGATGATACACTGTTCGATTCAAACCTTTGTTTTCAAAAAATACTAAAGAAACATTTTGAAAACTTCCTGAATAAATGTCTGGTTTTTATTAGCAAACATAAACATAATGAAAATGATTCACTTAATAATGGTAGGGTCAATTCTATCCTTACAACATATGGAACTATTGAAAGATCTAAATTCTCTATATAACTGAACATTATATCATGCAAAAAAGGTAAGGCTAATTAAAAGTTTGTGGGGACAATTTTAGCATCCTGAAAAGTTGGTAGTGTTATGTACCTACCGTCCCTATGCAAACCTACGCCCTTTTTGTAAAAGTCCTCCTTATTTTCCTTTACTTTAAAAAAAAATCTCTCCGCCTCAATGGAGAGGATTGCTTCAATTAGATCGTTCTGTGTTCTGTTTGACATGCCAGAAAACACAGTGGACGTGTCCAAATGTCTAGCTAACCTTTCATCTTTCTCAGCAAAACCATGTAATCGTTCTACATATATGCCACGTTTAGAAGAGCTTACACGCTTTCACCACGAAATGTTAACTCCTGTTTAGCTAGGATGCAGGTTGCATTAATGAGGTCTTTCAAACTCTTTCGGTTTTCTTTTACCTTAGCCTTGAGGATGCTACCGTTGAGCTTCCGCTGTTCTTCAAAGCCAAATCGATCCTTGAGCTTCCAAAAGTTTTTAAAGCAATCAGGCTTTGAATGTGAGTGGTCGAGCTCTCATATTTGCTGAGGCTTCGTGGTAGTTTTTTAATGTCACAATATCTCGTGTTAGTCCAGACATTGGCACAAGTTGAGAAGAAAAGGCAGGGAAAGCAGCAAAGGCGATTTTTCGAAGGACAGCCACATAGCCAGTCTTTTCCGGTGTACCAGTCCGTTTGAAAAGCGCGAGTTATCTTCTGTCCCGTAGTTTGAAGCAAACCTTTTAGCTCCGGTGTTGTGTTAACCGCGTCCACTTTTAACGGAAAGTCTAGTTTCACGTACGCCCCTTTGCAGTGCGGCAGAGTACTATCTGCCGCAGCCTGTGCCTTTTCACTGCGGTTTTATTTCCCATCAGCAAAACTAAATATGTCGCTAACAAACATTAAACTTTAAGGGATAAAGACATTAGCCAGACTGTGGAAAATCAGGTCAAATAAACGTATGTGGAAACATTATAATGGCGACATGCAGATGTACGGCAACCAGCACGCTCCAATTCCATGTATCAACCCGGTTTGTTATGGATTGCGCAATCAGAGGTGAGGCTTTACTCGTTGCTGCCGCACCTCTCGTTTCATTTCTTTATTTGAACAGGAAATAGGCAAATTCAGCGATTTTGACTATAAAAATGTTTGAAATGAGTCATACATAAAGAGCAATGGACAAATATGAATAAAAAATCAATGCTATAATTACTTTTTTGTCATGATGACAGGTGAGGCAGAGCCTCCCCTGACCGCACGTCACTGAATTATGCAAAATACGCATAAGACTTTGGTGAAACTGTATTTAAACATTTTAGCAACTCGTTTAGCTCAACAAATACACTGGATGGCAATATTTAGTCACAATATACAAACTATGTCAAGAGTCTTGTATGTTGTGAAGACAACGTACAAATGAACGTAAGGCACAAATGGACCCGCACGAAAAAGGAAACTACGGCGTCCGTCGAGGGACAAATGTAGTCATTGGCTTGATAATTTAATACTCGCCACTGACACCTTGTGGTGTATTTAAATCACTACCTAACATAGTTAAAGAGTGACACTGTGGAAGTACAGCAGTGTACTCATGTGACATCGCCGCCCTGCGACATCAACAACAATGGCGAGCTACTAGTTACTTTTTTGATTTAAAATTTTGCAACTTGTATTAAAACGAAAACATTAAGAGGGGTTTTAAGATCAAATGATTATAACTCGTACTAGAATTTATCGTTTAAGAACACATGTCTTTCTATTCGTGGTACCCTTTAAAGTGGCAGCAGGGCACTCAGAATAGGAATGTATCTATCTGCCTGCCTGTCTTTTGGCCTGCCTGCCCATCTATCTGCTTGCCTGCAGCCCTGCCCATCCTAATAACTGTTGTTCCAATTATCTGCTCAATTGCTTACCCCCAACAAAACAGTTAAAAAAAAAAAAAAAAAAAAAAAAACAGCATATATGAATGTATATGTAATATAAATAAAGTTTTTTTTTTCTGTTTTAAAGCCATTTGGGAACTTTCAATACCACAGTATGTAGTTTTGTTATACATACACTACCGTTCAAAAGTTTGGGGTCGCTTTGACCCCAGACTTTTGAACCGAATTGTACATAATGAAAAATCCCATATGATACACTATGATAGACAACTTTGAGTGTAGGCTAAAACATGATGTTCTTAGTTTTTTATCAACTTCAGCTTTGGTGACAAAGCATTACATTTTATTATTATTATTTTAACTTTACTTTCTGCCCAACGGCACTCACAGGGGGAATAAACAATACGCTTAGTCCCGTGTTTGGGTTGTATTTAGAAAAGAAACCAGCAATCTAGTTAAAATACATGAACAAAACCAAAAACTGCGAGCACGACGCAATTCAGACATTGTTATAAAGTACGTTGTTTCCATCTCGTGGTCAAATATCAAAAGCGCAACCAACGTTTTATTTCAGGTGCGATCGTAACGTTGTTCATCTCCCGTTGTCCTATGGCTCAAAAATTACGCACCCTACGAAATTAAAATGTTAAATCCAAATCTGTTTTTTTAATGATTTGTTTTTTAAATGATGAAACAACATGTTATTTATCAATCGAACCCTTTTTTATTTAACCATGTATCCACACATGACAAAAAGTCATTCACCAATGAAAATGACTCTTTATTTAATATCAACGTTATTATGATTATTATACCACATTAGATATGTGCAAGATAATATAAATTTAACATCACAAACAATAAAATATTGTCGAAATGATAATAACAAAAAAAGTGTAGAACATTCTACTTGTGACGATTTGGCTCAGACGTGCTGATCACTACAGCGGCTCTGGTTAGAGAGCACAGGAAGATGAAAACAAATTATTTTGTGGGGCTCATGTGCAGGTGTGCATACATGTACACACATTTAGTATCTGGTAAATAACGTAGACTACAGAAATATAGTCAACATTCACTGACCTCTTAATGTGTTAGTTTATTAAACATTAAACAACATCATTTTAACTATAAACCAACTTCAGTGAACATTTGCACGCCATCTCCCTTCAAACCACTACATTCACTGTTGACACATTCATTTGTTTTGATATGATGCTAACAGTAGGGAGACCATATATTGATTCCCCCAAAAAGAGAACACTTGGCCCGGCCTTGAGTCACTTGAATTTTACTCGATGTTCACTCAAAGATGCCTATATAACGTTAATATATGGCGGAAAACACAGACAAGACTGAAAAAGCAGTTTCTGCTCTTGCACCCTTCTTTAAAATAAACTGTAGCATTTTGAGCCAAAAGAACCGATGTGTTTGATAGAACAATATGTCTATATGCTGCCATAGCAGATTCATGGCGCATTAAGCCCCCGAACTATTTTTAGTTGGTCCGTTTTACCCTGGAAACCCCCGTTTACAGACGTCACGCAACCGTTTTTGTTTCTGCCAAGCCATAAAAAGAAAGTAATTATATTTATTATCCAAAATGTCTGCCATTTTGAGTTTAGAATCATTAAACTGTGTCTAATATTTCGTTTAAGAAAAACGACTTAAAAAAAATATTTTTAATTTTTTATTATTTTAATATTATTATTGAATATATTTATTTTAATTTTGAATCATTTTTAAACATGACATATTTTAAACTTTTAATTACATTACGTCACAATGAAAACAATTGGCGTCTGTAAATAAGTCACAGATATCTACCTCATAACTATCGCTTAACTGTATTTGTTTGTTACTGTCGCATTTTCCCCGTTATGTTAGATGATTCATAATCGATCCAAACAAAGAAAATTAGGGGGGGGGGGGGGACGTTTAAAAGGGTAAATATATGAAAAAGAAAATCTCGACTACTCCTTGATGTCCGTGATTTCTGCGTGGCGATTCTTGTTATATTACCATGTTTTACCCATAAAATCCGCCAAAAAAACAGCTGTGGCCATTCACAGCTCTGTCTTGACACTTGGTGATACATGCTACATGGAGTTTTCGGATCGATAAATGAAAGTACACGATAAGATCTCGTTAAAGTCATGGCGTCTGTAATTCTGCTGTCGCGTTCTCTCACCTCCAGATAGGCTTCCGCTGTTTAAAAAAAAAAAAACATTTTTTTTTTTTTTTAAATGGCCACCTGTTCAAATTTTTTCTTCCCCCAGAAAATTGAGATTTTAAGCTTTCCAATGATGTATCACACATGCATATAGGTCAATTTTGAAATTTGGCCAAATTGGGGGTCTCGGAGCAGAACTTCAAGTCATCTGAGTGTTTTGCGCCATATTTATAATGTGCCTCCTCCGTTTGGATAGAAAAAAAAAATAGTTTTATTAAAATATATTTTAAATATATAATATACTGTATATATATCTACTGTACAGTATATGTTATACAACCAAAGAAAATTTCAAATTCTCAGAGGTTACTCGAGAGGCTTCATTCTTCCTAAAGAAAGAAAGAAGAAAAAAAAAAAAAAGCAGACAATAAATATGCAAAAAAGAAAAAAAAAAAGAATGAATAATGATGAAAAAAATATATATATATATAATGCAGATCCATGGACCCGGTTTTCTGACGGGCCGCCTCGTCCTGCTCGGCGTAGCTCTTGGGGCAGTAGGAAGCCATGCGTTCCAGGTTGGTGGCAGCTACTGCCATCTGGAATTTGTCGTAGATGTAGATCAGAGGCAGCGAGTCCACGTCCTGCCACTGGTGGTTGTCGGTGTTGTGGCGGGTGGTGACAGTCTTTAGCCTGTCGTCTTTGCCCATCTCCAGGGGCGTTCGCGCTGTCACACAGACGTAGCGGTCCTCAGAGCTTGCCGCGTAGACGTTGCACACGATCTTTGGCGCCGACTCCAGGTTGTGTCACTTGTCTATTTTCATTATTTTGGTAGACCTCTGACTCCATGAGAGTCAAATGCGTTGTCATCTATTGATGGAGCTGGTTTATGGTCATCTGGAGTTCTATCAAACACTGAACATCCAAGAGTATCGGTGCTCGGTTAAGCATGCTCGTTCTCCTTGCTTGCTTGTGATGTTAAACCACGATGTTTCTGCATACCGCTGTAGTCTTCTTTGACGTTGATAATATTTGGACACTGATGAAGAAGAGATGTGCGTCCGTTTGATAGTATATTTGCCTTGTATACATTTACATCCGAAGGCTTGTGGACTGTTCCTAGGCACACATCTCCAACGATGACCCACCCCAGGTCCAGCCGTTGTGCATAAGGAGCATTATTTGGTCCGTTGATCTGTTCTCTTACTTTGTGCACTCTTAAGATGTCTCTTCCTAAAAGCAGAAGAATGGGAGCGTCGTGATCGACAGGATACAGTTTGTTGGCAATTGGCTGTAAGTGAGCGTGGTGGAGTGCAATATTTGGAGATGGAATTTCAGTCCTGTCGTCTGGTACCATCTCACACTCGATTAAAGTGGGCAAAGGAAGTTGTGATTTCCCATCCATAGCCTCCAGTATGAAATTCGATGCTCGTCGACCTGCTGTCTCTTGTATACCTGAGCATGTTTTCAGTGTGTATGGCATCATCTGAGAGTTTACACTGAAAATTTCAAAGAATTCAGTCTTAGCAAGAGACTTGTTGCTCTGTTCGTCCAACACAGCATACACTTTAACAGCTTTCTCTCGTTGACCAGCTTCACTAAGCAGATCTTGGAACATGAACGTGAGCCATTTTCGCTTCCACAAATCTTCGTACACATGGAGTTGACTGAGGATGATGAGCTTTCACTTTGCTCCCCGCTGTCGTCTTTGTTGGTTGTAGTCTGGTGTGTAGCTTCAGCCGGTGGACCAGGGTGCAGAGCTGATATGTGTCTTTCACTATTACACTCAATATGTTAGGGTGCGCTGGGAAGTGGACCCCAAAGCAGACAAGGGTGGCTGTGGTGATTTTCAAAAGTTTATTTGAGCACAAGTCGCAGCACCGCACGTGCACTTGGCGTGTAGCTGGCAGGTGTTGACAGGAGCTCAATCAGGCGTCGGTACAATTCAGGGAGCAGGCACGGGGAATCCTGGGACGGAACAAGAGGTCTGATTAGCCGGGTAAGAATTAATGTGGTAAATACCTGAATGCTGGACTTCACTGACGGGATTACTGAAAGTTTGGTCTGGCGACGAGCGGCAACGACGAGCTGGCTTATAAAGGCGGCTGATTTCGATGGCTTGCAGCTGTCGGCGTCTTCGCCCGTCTGGTCTCCAGCCTGCAATCAAGGAGCCCTAACAGTCCCCCCCCCCCCCCCCCCCCCCCACGGGCGACACAAGGCGCCCGAGGCACGCGATCGGGATAGGCGCGATGGAAGTCGCGTATCAGGGACCTGCACAACACCTGCCTGGCTGGGATCCAACTTCGCTCCTCAGGCCCATAGCCCTCCCAGTCGACGAGGTACTGTACCCCACGGCCACGACGGCGGACGTCCAAGAGACGTCTCACTTTGAAGGCTGGGTGCCCGTCAATTAACAATGGAGGAGGGGGAGTCTGCACCGGAGGGGACAACGGGCATGACGAGACCGGCTTTACCTGGGAAACATGGAAGGTGGGATGGACACGCAGAGACCTGGGGAGCTTGAGGCGGACTGAGCAGGGATTCACTACCTTCTCTACTTCAAAGGGGCCGACAAAACGTGGGGCCAGTTTCCTGGAATTAACTCTTAGTGGCAAGTGTTTTGAGGAGAGCCATACCTTCTGCCCCACAGAGTAGACAGGGGCTGGTGTACGGCGACGGTTGGACTGGGCCTGGGAACTTTCGGACGAGCGGATTAGCGCAGCGCGTGCTCTCCTCCAAACCTTGGTGCACCGGTTGATGTGCCTTTGCACCGAGGGAACCGCTATGTCCTGCTCTTGGGATGGGAACAAGGGGGGCTGTTAGCCCAGTGAGCACAGGAAGGGGGACATGCCTGAGGAGGCGTTCGGCAGGGTATTATGGGCATATTCGACCCAGGAGAGGTGGTCGCTCCAGGAATTGGGACAGGACTGTGCGACACAGCAGAGTGCTGCTTCCAGCTGTTGGTTTGTGCGTTCACACTGGCCGTTGGTTTGAGGATGGTAACCTGAGGAGAGACTCACACCAACGTCCAGAGCTGCGCAGAAAGCCCTCCACACCTGCGAGGTGAATTGGGGACCCCTATCAGACACAATATCAGACGGGATGCCATGCAGGCGGAAGACATGCTGGACCAGCAGTTCTCCGGTCTCCTTCGCCGATGGGAGTTTGCGAAGCGGGATGAAATGGGCCCCCTTGGAAAATCTGTCAACCACAGTGAGTATTACGGTGTTACCTCGGGAAGGGGGGAGACCGGAGACAAAGTCCAGGGCGATATGGGACCACGGGCGGCTAGGGATGGGAAGAGGGCGAAGCAGGCCAGAGCTGGGTTTGGTCGAGGTCTTGTTGCGGGCGCAAACGTGGCAAGCAGTGACAAAAGCCCGTGTGTCCTCAGGCATTGTGGCCCACCAGAACCATTGGCGCAACACAGCGAGGCTCCTGCGGATACCCGGGTGGCAGAACAGGCGAGACGAGTTGGCCCACTCCAGCACCTGTTGCCGGACTGATGCGGGAACAAACAAATTAGCCTGAGACCCCTGCCGGGGGTCCGGGTGCTCCCCAAGGGCTTCCTTAACCTTGGACTCCACCTCCCATTCCACTGCAGCAAGAAAACAGGTGGAAGGGAGAATGGGGGCCGGGTCCACCCTGGTCTCACTAGGCAGGAACTGGCGGGATAGGGCATCTGGCTTGACATTACGTGCCCCTGAGATATAGGAGAGAGAGAAATTAAAACGTTCCAAAAACATAGATCCTCCGGGCAGCCTTGAGGTACTCCAGGTTTTTGTGATCAGTCAAAACGATGAAAGGCTGGCGAGCTCCCTCCAGCAGGTGCCGCCACTCCTCCAGGGCAAGTTTAACAGCCAGCAACTCGCGGTCCCCAATGCTATAGTTTTGCTCGGCGGGGGTTAGTCTGCGGGAGAAAAATGCACTGGGGTGCACCTTGCCATCGCCAGTCTGTCGTTGGGACAAGACTGCTCCCACGCCCATTTCAGAGGCATCCACCTCCACAATGAACTGTAAGGCAAGGTCAGGATGTGCCAGCACGGGGGCTGAAGTAAAGCATTGCTTAAGGTACCTGAAGGCAGCGTCAGCAGAGTCAGACCAGCGAAACGGTGAAACGGTCGATGTGAGGGCCGTTAGCGGTGCTGCGACCCTGCTGTAATTCCTGATGAACCCCCGATAAAAGTTTGCGAACCCGAGGAAACGTTGGAGTTGTTTCCGATCGGTGGGCCGTGGCCACTCTACCACTGCGGTTAGCTTACCAGGGTCCATGCGGAGTTCACCCTTGGCAATGACGTAGCCCAGGAATTTGGTCTCTGGGACGTGGAACTCGCACTTTTCTGCCTTCACAAACAGACGGTTTTCCAGGAGTCTTTGGAGCACCTGGCGTACGTGCTGCTCGTGCTCTGTGAGGTTAGGAGAGAAAATCAGGATGTCATCAAGATAAACAAAAACAAACCTGTTGATCATGTCTCTCAGCACGTCATTGACCAGGTTCTGGAAAACCGCCGGGGCATTAGTGAGTCCAAAAGGCATGACGAGATACTCAAAATGGCCCAGGGGAGTGTTAAACGCGGTCTTCCACTCATCTCCCTCTCTGATACGGACCAGATGATAAGCGCTGCGTAGGTCGAGCTTGGTGAATATACGCGCGCCATGGAGGGGTGTGAACGCCGAGTCCATCAGGGGGAGTGGGTACGTGTTCTTAATGGTGATTTTGTTGAGGCCACGGAAATCAATGATGGGCCTCAATGTGCCATCCTTTTTCCCCACAAAGAAGAGGCCGGCGCCGACCGGGGATGAGGACGGACGAATTATACCTGTGGCCAAGGACTCTGATATAGGACTGCAGCACCTCCCTCTCAGCTTCCGAGATCTTATAAATGCGCTCCTTTGGCAGGGCGGCGCCAGGAAGTAGGTCTATGGCACAGTCATAAGGGCGGTGGGGGGGCAGGGCCACTGCTCGGTCTTTACTGAAGACTAGGCTCAGGTCATGGTAGCACTCAGGGACTGATGAGAGGTCTAGCTGGTCTGGGTTCTGGACAGGATAGGCCGGAGCTAGGGCAGATTTTAAACAATTTTTATGGCAAAAGGCACTCCATGCAGTGAGCTTGGGATGGGTCCAATCCTCCGCTGGGCTGTGAGTCTTGAGCCAGGGTAGGCCAAGAACCAGCGGCGTGTGAGGGCAATCGATTACTAATAGACTGAGTACCTCTTGGTGGTTACCCGATAGAAGAAGGTGGACAGGGTCGGTTTGCTCCCCCACACTAAACAGCACCTGTCCATTGAGTGCGATGGTCTTTAACGGGACAGGTAACGAGCGCGTTCCGACGCCCAGCTGTTTCACCAACCTGCGATCAATAAAACTTTGATCAGCACCACAATCAACAAAAGCCTTCACTCTGCAGGACTGGTCTTTCCAAGTAAGTGTGGCGGGGAGCTGGAGCCGAGCTGAGGAATTGTTAAACGCATGACTCACCAGTATTTCCTCACCTACTGGTGAGCCTGCCCGTTTCCCGGACGCACCGGACAATGGCGGAGGAAATGCCCTGCTTGGCCACAGTAGATGCATAGCTGGGCAGCGAGCCTACGTGTGCGTTCCTCCTCAGTGAGCCTGGCTCTCCCTAGCTGCATGGGCTCGGGGCTCTCAGCAGAGGGCAGTGTAGAGGCGACGATGTGTGGGGAATACCCGGAAGTAGGGGCCATACTCTGGGCAGCGGGACAGTGAAACTTGAAAGGCGGCGGCTCGCTGCGTTGACGTCGTCTTTCGCGAAGTCGATTGTCGATTCGAATCGAACGATCGATGAGCTGATCGAGATTCCCTGGCTCGTCCCTGGAAGCCAACTCGTCCTTGAGCGATTCGCTGAGTGCGCCGGTGAAGACCTCTTGAAGCGCGGCGTCGTTGAATTGGCTCTCAGCTGCAAGCGTGCGGAACTCCACGGAGAACTCTGCGACGCTGCGCCCCCCCTGACGGATGGACATTAGGCGTTTGGCGGCTTCCTTACCACGGACCGGGTGGTCGAAAACTTTGCGCATCTCGGCTGTGAAGCAGTCATATGAGGCGCACGCCGCCGAGCCCTTGT
Source organism: Corythoichthys intestinalis (assembly GCF_030265065.1). Taxonomy (NCBI): domain Eukaryota; kingdom Metazoa; phylum Chordata; class Actinopteri; order Syngnathiformes; family Syngnathidae; genus Corythoichthys; species Corythoichthys intestinalis. Next base: position 80,626,880 of record NC_080395.1, on the reverse strand, counting down.
CCCACTCAGCTGTGGCCCAGGCTAAAGCTGGACCGCGAAGGCACCCGATCAGGTAAGCGATCTTGGCCCGCTCGCTGCCGTATGTTTGTGGCTGTTGATCGAACACGAGACCGCACTGCACTAAAAAGGCACGACAAGAGCCCAAGTCGCCATCGTAGGGGGCAGGGGGTGGCACGTGCGGCTCGCGAGGCGTTGGGGAGATGAAGTCTCGGCGGGGTGGTGACGTCGGATGCAGGGGAAGCGGCGTGAACTGCGCCTGGAGAGACTGTAGTGCCTCAGAAATTTCTCCTACCTTTTGGTAAAGATATTCGAGGGCTTGAGCGTGTCGATCAACGGCGGGGGGTGACGGGGAAGCATAACTCGGATCCATGTCCGCGGGGTCCGTGATGGCCAGACCAAGCTGTTAGGGTGCGCTGGGAAGTGGACCCCAAAGCAGACAAGGGTGGCTGTGGTGATTTTCAAAAGTTTATTTGAGCACAAGTCGCAGCACCGCACGTGCACTTGGCGTGTAGCTGGCAGGTGTTGACAGGAGCTCAATCAGGCGTCGGTACAATTCAGGGAGCAGGCACGGGGAATCCTGGGACGGAACAAGAGGTCTGATTAGCCGGGTAAGAATTAATGTGGTAAATACCTGAATGCTGGACTTCACTGACGGGATTACTGAAAGTTTGGTCTGGCGACGAGCGGCAACGACGAGCTGGCTTATAAAGGCGGCTGATTTCGATGGCTTGCAGCTGTCGGCGTCTACGCCCGTCTGGTCTCCCAGCCTGCAATCAAGGAGCCCTAACACAATACACTTTACAACCACCTTACAGTCTTTTGGGGCCTCCTCCCACGTGAAGTGCAATCGAACTCTGGCGACACCTGCATGCAACGTTGACGCCCTGGGTCAAACATTAGGGTCAAGGGTCAAAGGTCAGGAGCGATGCGGCCTCTGTCTTCAAATTGCAAAAAGTTGACTGATTTGTAGCATTCTGCCCTACTGTTAAAGACGCTCTCTCTGATTGGTCATCAGTCCAGAGTGTGGGGTGGTACCCCAACCCTGCTCTGATTGGCCAGTTCTTCCGGTCTGCAATCTGTGACCGAACCCACTCGGATTGAACATCCCCTCCAGGGTGGCAGCTATGAGTTTTTTGTAAAACAGTTTATGAATGAGTTGAAAGTGTATTTAAACAATGAGCACTAATTCCAGTTACTTACTGCACTTTAGGCCCACATAGTCTAGTCAAATCATTTTCTCCATCTTGTTTTGCGCGTTAAAGACTAACAGATGAATGTGAGATTATCCCACTTACTTACTTCAGTAAATATTGCCATTTGTTCTTATTAAGCACATACATCTAAACGTTGGTCATTTTTTACCTAAATCAAGAAAAATCTGCTTTCAAATAATGTTTTGAACCATATTTATTCTGGAATTAAGAATATTTATAACATTTCAAAGCTTTTTAAATTTATTTTAAGGAGGTGTGTTTTTGGCCAATGTAAAAGAATCCTAAATGCCTTTGTTAGGTGAATTTTCCCCCGCAGAATATATAAAATACGTATACACAGATGAGCTCATTCATTCATATTTTAGGTCCATTTGTGTGTTGTCTTTTCTGTGGTAGTTGCAGGCGGTTGAATACGGCTGTTTGAATGTTAGAATAGAATAGGCTCTGTCATTCAAATAGTACAATGACATTAAAAATAGCAACACCCTATTAGTGCATCACACAATAAATTAATGTCAATAGTACATAAATAAATAATATACACTAGTACTACCTAAAAATAAATTTAAGTGTACGAAGGAGGTAGTGTTGATGTTAAAATAAATAAAATGATAGCCGACTCCTGAACTAGGCCAATAGCAAACTGCAATATGCAAGTGTTAATCAGATATACAAGTGTTAAGAAACTAGTATTCCATTAGAAGTAAGTTACTAGGTTTTAAATTTTCATTCACGATGTCATTCTGCCCAACAGGTAACAAGTTAACTCTGGGTGGCCTTGGCATCTTTCCATTCTGCAGGGTGGTTGAGCATCTGTTCAGAGGCTGCGGGAGGGCGGGACCAAAGTTCGACGTTGTTTCCTTCAAGTGGCGTCGTGGTCCGAAGCGCAGCATTATAGATTTCTTCATTACTGTTTTAGCTGTTGTGTTGTCTTGGCCTATTTTTTCCCCACTTTCAATTATGGGCATTTGGACTTTTCCCAATTTCTGTATGCCTTAAATGTATTTGTTATTACACTCAAATTCCAGTTTTTTTTTTCTTGTATTTAAATAAAGGAGATATAGTACACAGTAAAAGTTAAGCAGCCTGTATTGAGTCTTAAATAAGTTTAATGATAAGCAAGTGTTTTGCAGATATTGACGTGTTGAGAAATAAGGACTAGGTTTTTAATTTTCTGTGAGCACTCATTGGGAAAGTGCACAATATACAGGACTATATGCTATGCCGAGCAATATGGTTATTTGTGTGTGTAAAAAGAAGTAGCTGAGACATGAAGTACATCTCAATATGTTTTATTTTACAAGGTCATTGACCGCCTCCTTAAAATTTACAAAGTTTTCAAAAGACCTGCCAGAAAGTCCTTTGGACGTGGACGCCTTGACCATGTAGGTCTTTTTTTTTTTTTTTTTTTATCAATATTTTTTGTGACCCTGTGCAGATTGGGCAAAAAGCGCACAGGCGCGTAGTATTTTACATTGCCAGTCTTCATCATCACCTTGTGGTGGTGGTGCTTGTTGTTGTGCTGCTGCTACTGCTGCTGAAGATGGTGTATTTGCTACAGCAGGTCATGTTGATAATGCTGCTAATGCTGATGCACAAGCTGACGTGAGGGGCGTAGCTGGTGCAACTTTGCCTTTAGCTTGCTACAGAACAAAAAATAAATATCACGGGTAAGCCCTGAAATGCATTAAAACACTGGCAAAGGAAATTATGTTATTTTTTTATCGACCTACTGACCTCCTCCTCCTTTGTGAGGATGTACAGTCGAAATCGCTTAACGTGACATTGATGTCCTACTCTGTCATCAGTAGCCACTGACGCACGAAGCAGAAGGCTTCCTGGACCATCTTCCATTCTTCTGCGCTTTTGGCGAGATCGTTACGGAAGAACTTGGAGAGGTCATAAAACTGCCACATCTCCTCGAACGTGAAGGACCGGAAGCTGCCATGCCCGCAGATGGCCCGGTCGATGTTCTGCTCCAAGTGGCATGACACCGGAGGGAACATATCCACGTAGCGTAGAAGCTGCTCCTTCAGCCACCACTCCCCAGTTTTGGTGTCGCACCTTCCCATCTGTCGTCGCCTCTCCTTCACGTGGCTATCGAGGAGACTTTTTAAGAGAGCATGCAGTAGTTGTTTTAAACTGATTTTTTAATTTTCTTTTGGGTAACAAAGACACACATCAATTTCTTATTTATACTCACTACTTGACATAGCAGACATCTTCCTCCATAAGCCACAGAAGGTCTTGCCTTTGTATTTCCCAAAGGTCACCGTGAGCTGGCCAAGGATCTGCTGGTCTGTTGGAGCTGCGGTGACGGCATGGCAGTTTTTCCTAGCTGTCAGGCGTAAAAAAACATCAGACAAGAAGAAATAATGTAGTTCAATTCATTTTTTAAATGAAGGAGATGTTGTTGTTTTTTTAAAAGGCATCCAGAACAATACCTTGTTTGTACATGTACTTCTCAGGCGCAGTTTAGGCAGCAAAGCATGGTGGCCGGTCATCGCTTCTGATGTACACTGAGAAACACAAAGGCAAGTGTCAACACAAAAAAGCAGGACATGACACGGAGGAAAAATTCTAGATGATAGTAATAATAAAATTGCATTTTTGTTGGTTGTGAAGACGATGCCTCCATTCCTAGCTGGCAATTAGAAAAACAAAAATGACGATGTTCAGAGATGCTAAAATGTTGAGAGGGGTGTCTTGAGTTCATCTAATTCCCAAATTCCAAATAAAAACGAACTTATTGGGGAAAGTGCAAAATTGGCCCACTTACAAAATGATGACGTCTATGTAGTACAGTATGTAGAAAGTGACCTTATCCAACATTGGGGCTTCTTCCCCTTCACATGGAAGAATCATGTTTATGGGTATGGTTCCCTTTTAAGATCTTATACTTCTGACAAACATTTCCGATGACCCTTTCAACATGGATTCTCAAATGTGCTGACAGCGGCTTTTTGTAAATGCTGGGAGTTTGACATCTGAACACTACATGCCCACACATTCTTGTATGTCAAAACCTCTGTCAGCCAAGACATTGTCCCCAGGTAACAAATATTTAAAAAACAAAAAAATCACTGTTCAGGGTTATATGTTTGTCACTTGTACGCCCTCCCCAGCCTTTTGATAAGAAACAAATGGCTCCCTTGGGTGTAATACATATTAAATACTTCATAGTGTGGTGGTGCTTGTAGCTGGAAAACATTTGGGCACGTGCTTTCAGATTTGATGAGTTTTCTGTGAAAATTTCAAAACGGTCAATAATCACAGTCTGTGTCACATCCTGATTGGTGTTGTGCGTCTCATCCTCCGTGATTAGCTGATCACCTTTTTCTCCAGCTTCATGTGTCCCCTCTTCAGTCTGTAGCTGACCACTTTCTTCTCCAGCGTCAGGTGTCCCTTCCTCATTCTGTTGGTGACTGTTTATTTCACCAGGCTCAGATGGTCCCTCCTTGGTCTGCAGCTCTTCAATGTTTGCATCCTGCTGGACCCCCATCTCTGGTGCTTGCAGTGTCTCTTTCCGTAGCTGCTCACGTTCGTCTTGCAGAGCGTGCAGTGTTTGTCGGTGTAACAGATGTGTGTCCCAGATGTAGGGGTGGTGCCCAGTCTGGGTCAGTCTCCCTCATTTCATAAGCTGGTTCACCTGCAATCACAGGTTTTATTTAGAAAGCTAGGCAAGATTGGATATTTCCATGGCATTTCACTTTCGTAAACACTTAATCAGACATGCTACCATCCCATCAGATCATCAGAATTTATAAATCAAGCCGGATGCAACGGACAGGACGTGAAAAGTGGACATGTCCGGGCAAAGAGGACGTTTGGTCATCCAAGCAAACAGTCATGGCCGATAAAAACTAGATCACGATTGTGTACGATCGGGGAAAAAAACGGACCCAAGAAGACATCATCACAACTGTTTCTCCACCAAGCATTGTGAGGAATGTTCACAGTCTATGTGCAGCGACATTAATTCACTTTACAACGCATACTCACATCATCAATGAAGGAGCCGACGTACACTGCTGGCCAAAAGTATTGGCACCCATGCAATTCTGTCAGTTAATGCTCAATTTCTCCCAGAAAATGATTGCAATTACAAATGCTTTGTTAGTACTGCTTTGTCATGTACGTGTACAATCATTTAGTTTATTTTTTTTTTGTCTGTGAATTTCAATCTGTTTGTCACTAGTAAACATACACTCCATTTGAACAAGGAGGGGGACAGCGAATACGTTCGTTCGCTTCCAGCCCTTCCAGTTCAAATGGAGTGGAGGTTTAAGTGCTGTCAATGGCAACACTTGGTCACTTTTCAGTTTTAGTCGATTTCAGCGACGCCGTTGGACAAAAGCGGTGGTGTTTTGCCTTAAGGCAGACACACACCCAAATAGTGCTGTAAAATCACGATGGTCGCCTGCAGATGGATAAAACATTTGTTTCCAGCGGCTGTGTGAAGGATTAAAAGTAACAAGGTAATGAATCCAGTTGTGGCTAAACAATAGGATTGGATCAAGGCCGGCCCAGCCTATACGCAGACTATGCAGCTGCTTAGGGCCCCTGACCACTCGGGGGCGGGGCCCCAATCTGGAAACCTCATTTTATAGGTTGTTAATAGGGCATCGTGAATAATGTGGGGCGCATTGCCGTTGATCCATGCAAACATCCATTTTCTTGTCATTACAATCTGGCAACCTGGGGAGTGACGTTAAACCTGCTTTGCGATGATTGGTGCTCAAACTTGCTTGGAAAATAGATGCACGGATATGTGGAAGAGAATTTATCCCTCTGGAGCAGAGAAAGGAAAGAAGAAAATCGTAGAAGAAAAGAAACAACAGTATAGTGCTGCAACGATTAATCGATGAACTCGAGTATTCGATTAGAAAAAACATTCGAATTAAATGTTGTTGCTTTGAGTATTTGTTTAATGAAAGTGGCATTGTAATGGTTTATTTTGAAATTGTTTGCATTTACTTTTATTGATTAGGGTGGATGCACTGCCCTCTGGTCTGCCTCTTTTTACATGGCTGAATCCAACTGCTCCCTGTTAAGACCAACGTGAGCTAAGTTTTTGTTTGAGCTAATGTTTTTTTAATGTATTCATAATTTAGTTTATAGGTATATTTAGCCGTTTTTTGTGGGAATATGTGTCTGAATCATTTGTTAAGAGCATTGTGAAAAAAACTTCAGCATTTTATAGCATTTAAGCTAGCTGACTTTTTCTATGCAAGTTAGCCAATTGTTCTTTTGTTGTACATAGATCCTCATTAAAAAAAAAAAAAAAAAAAATTATACTCTTTGAGGCTGAGCTCAGGTATTTTAATTTTTCATGTTTCTAATCCGATTACTCGAATATTCCAACTGACTGGTCCATCAATTAATCGATTACTAAAATATTCTATAGCTGCAGCCCTACAACAGTATCGCGGTAATTGAGCATGTTGTTTATGTTGTTGTTGTTGTTGTGCAAGACACTCCGACTTGAACGCTGTTGTCAGCTGAGCTTGTCAATATGTCGTACTGGTAATTGCCATTAGCTGCAGGGCAAAAGCCTGGAGCGAATCAAGTAAAGCGGAGCAAGCTGTCACCTGTCGGCAACGGCAAATGTACGGCTTCCGCTGATTGTAGTAAAACGAAATATTGGCATAATATGCATTTGGACTGGAGAGCGTAGATATAGTCATTTCATTTATATCGGACATTATTATCAAGTAGTATACCAATCAGAAAAAGGTTTGGCGCCATCTACTGTAAGTACTGACAATCATTTGGGGTGAGAAGTTTGAAGTATGCAGTGCAACAAAATCTGATTAATATACAAAATGTGGACGTATGGGTTGGATTGCATGTATGGGTTTCACAGTACTCTGTGACGAAATGGTGGGCCAAAAATATGGGCCCCTTGGCATTTTGCTTAGGGCCCCCAAGTGGCCTGGGCCGGCCCTGCGTGCAAGTGCATCCAATCCACGGGGGACAGACGAGATGGCAGCCCAGACTCAGCAACCTCACCTGCACCTGGCCGAGCTCACAGCCGCCCAGTTCATCGACATCTGGAAACACTTTGACGTGGATGGTCAGTGACTTTTGCTCTTTTTTTTTTCCCTTCCATCAGAAGTTCATTTCTTAAAAAGAGAAAATGTGTTAACTATTAAACATTCATTTTCTTGACTTGGAGTGAAAGATTTTGCAATTTTAATCCTATATAGGGCACTCATTTTTACACAACGTTTGGTTGCCATTGACGGCACCAGACGTCCATATCCATTTTGGCTAGGAGAGGCTAGCAGCGAATGACTACTGCCAACCCTTCCAGTCAAAATGAATTGGATGTCTAGTGTCGCCACTGACACTGAAAGATGAGCATTCACAACCATTCTTTCCAGTTTAAACGAGTTGGATGTCTACAGCTGTCAATAGCAGGCAATGAGTAAAATACTAAGAAGAACAAAAAGATCGACTTTGGAGTCTTATTGGAGATCATAACACATCCATCCATCCATCCATTATCTTCCGCTTGTTCCAGGGTCGGGTCGCGGGGGCAGCAGCTTTAACAGGGAAGCCCAGACTTCCCTCTCCCCAGCCACTTCAACCAGCTCCTCCGGCGGGATCCCAAGGCGTTCCCAGGCCAGCCGAGAGACATAGTCTCTCCAGCATGTCCTGGGTCGTCCCCGGGGCCTCCCGCCGGTGGGACATACCCGGAACACCTCTCCAGGGAGGCGTCCGGGAGGCATCCGGACCAGATGCCCGAGCCACCTCAGCTGGCTCCTCTCTACGCGGAGGAGTAGCAGCTCGACGCCGAGTCCCTCCCGGATGACCGAGCTTCTCACCCTACCTCTAAGGGAGAGCCCGGACACCCTGCGGAGGAAACTCATTTCGGCCGCTTGTATCCGGGATCTTGTTCTTTCGGTCACGACCCAAAGCTCGTGACCATAGGTGAGGGTAGGAACGTAGATCGACTGGTAAATCGAGAGCTTTGCCTTTCGGCTCAGCTCCTTCTTCACCACTACGGACCGGTGCAGAGTCCGCATTACTGCAGACGCCGCACCGATTCGCCTGTCGATCTCCCGCTCCCTCCTACCGTCACTCGTGAACAAGACCCCAAGATACTTGAACTCCTCCACTTGGGGCAGTATCTCATCCCCGACCCGGAGAGGGCACTCCACCCTTTTCCGACTGAGGACCTTGGTCTCGGATTTGGAGGTGCTGATCTTCATCCCAACTGCTTCACACTCAGCTGCGAACCGCTCCAGTGAGAGTTGGAGGTCACGGCTTGATGAAGCCAACAGCACTAAATCATCTGCAAAAAGCAGAGATTCAATGCTGAGGTCACCAAACCGGACCCCCTCAACGCTTCGGCTGCGCCTAGAAATTCTGTCCATAAAAATTATGAACAAAATCGGTGACAAAGGGCAGCCTTGGCGGAGTCCAACCCTCACTGGGAACGAATTCGACTTACTGCCGACAATGCGGACCAAACTCTGACACCGGTCGTACAGGGACCGAACAGCCCTTACCAAGGGGCTCGGTACCCCGTACTCCCGGAGCACCCCCCACAGGACTCCCCGAGGCACACGGTCGAACGCCTTCTCCAGATCCACAAAACACATGTAGACTGATCGGGCGAACTCCCATGCACCCTCGAGGACCCTGCCGAGGGTGTAGAGCTGGTCCACTGTTCCACGGCCGGGACGAAAACCACACTGCTCCTCCTGAATCCGAGATTCGGCTTCTCGGCAGACTCTCCTCTCCAGCACCCCTGAATAGACTTTACCAGGGAGGCTGAGGAGTGTGATCCCTCTATGATTGGAACACACCCTCCGGTCCCCCTTCTTAAAAAGGGGGACCACCACCCCGGTCTGCCAATCCAAAGGCACTGTCCCCGATGTCCACGCGATGTTGTAGAGACGTGTCAGCCACGACACCCCTACAACATCCAGAGCCTTCAGGAACTCCGGGCGGATCTCATCTACCCCCGGAGCCTTGCCACCGAGGAGCTTTCCAACCGCCTCAGTGACTTCAACCCCAGAGATCGAAGAGCCCACTACGGAGTCCCCAGACTCTGCTTCCTCAAAGGAAGGCGTGTCGGTGGAATTGAGGAGGGCCTCGAAGTATTCTCCCCACCGGCTCACGACGTCCCGAGTGGAGGTCAGCAGTACACCATCTTCACTATACACAGTGTTAATGGTGCACTGCTTTCCCCTCCTCAGGCGCCGGATGGTGGACCAGAATTTCCTCGAAGCCGTCCGGAAGTCGTTTTCCATGGCCTCGCCGAACTCCTCCCATGTCCGGGTTTTTGCCTCGGCGACCGCCGAAGCCGCAGTCCGCTTGGCCAGCCGGTACCTGTCAGCTGCCTCCGGAGTCCCACAGGCCAAAAAGGCCCGATAGGCCTCCTTCTTCAGCTTGACGGCATCCCTTACCGCTGGTGTCCACCAGCGGGTTCGGGGATTGCCGCCACGACAGGCACCAACCACCTTACGGCCACAGCTCTGATCAGCCGCCTCAACAATGGAGGTGCGGAACATGGCCCACTCGGACTCAATGTTCCCCACCTCCCCCGGGACAAGGGAGAAGTTCTGCTGGAGGTGGGTGTTGAAACTCTTTCTGACAGGGGATTCTGCCAGACGTTCCCAGCAGACCCTCACAATACGTTTGGGCCTGCCAGGTCTGGCCAGCATCTTCCCCCGCCATCGGAGCCAACACACCACCAGGTGGTGATCAGTTGACAGCTCCGCCCCTCTCTTCACCCGAGTGTCCAAAACATGCGGCCGCAAGTCCGATGACACGATTACGAAGTCGATCATCGAACTGCGGCCTAGGGTGTCCTGGTGCCAAGTGCACATATGGACACCCCTATGTTTGAACATGGTGTTCGTTATAGACAAACCGTGACGAGCACAGAAGTCCAATATCAGAACACCACTTGGGTTCTGATCGGGGGGGCCGTTCCTCCCAATCACGCCCCTGCAGGTCTCACTGTCATTGCCCACGTGAGCGTTGAAGTCCCCCAGTAGAATGAGGGAGTCCCCAGAGGGGGCGCTCTCTAGCACACCCTCCAAGGACTCCAAAAAGGGTGGGTATTCTGAACTGCTGTTCGGTGCATAAGCGCAAACAACAGTAAGAACCCGTCCCCCCACACGAAGGCGGAGGGAGGCTACCCTCTCGTCTACCGGGGTAAACTCCAACGTACAGGCGCCAAGCCGGGGGGCAATAAGTATGCCCACACCTGCCCTGCGCCTCTCACCATGGGCAACTCCAGAGTGGAAGAGAGTCCAACCCCTCTCGAGAGGATTGGTACCAGAACCCAAGCTGTGTGTGGAGGAGAGTCCGACTATATCTAGTCGGAACTAGTCGGAGAGGTGACATTCCATGTCCCAAGAGTTAGCTTCAGCAGCTGGGGGTCGGACCGCCAAGGCCCCCGCCTTTGGCTGCCGCCCAACTCCCTACGCACCCGACCCCTTTGGCCCCTCCCACAGGTGGTGAGCCCATGGGAAGGGGAACCCACGTTGCCTTTTCGGGCTGAGCACGGCCGGGCCCCATGGGGACAGCCCCGGCCACCAGACGCTTGCCTTCGAGCCCCACCTCCAGGCCTGGCTCCAGAGGGGGGGCCCGGTAACCCGCGTCCGGGCGAGGGAAACTGGGGTTCATTAATGTTGCTCATCATAAGGGGTCTTTTTGAGCCATACTTTGTCTGGCCTCTCACCTAGGACCTGTTTGCCATTGGTGACCCAACCAGGGGCTTAAAGCCCCAGACAACATAGCTACTAGGATCATTGAGACACGCAAACCCCTCCACCACGATAAGGTGATGACTCACGGGGGGGGGGGGATCATAACCACAGTGTGTAAATAAATGACATTTTTGATCTATAAAATTAGTTGATTTCATGTGCTCGTTAGTAGGTCAGAATAAGGTTGGATATCGGCCAACTGTTGTAGTCGCACCTCCCGTTTTCATGGGATTACCTTCTCATGTCATTCAAACCCCCCTCTGACCTCTGTTAAACCAAACCAGTCTTATTCCGAGCCAGTATTAACTCTCACCACAACAGCTTTCTGCTTGCATATATTGTAGGTGGTAAATGCTGGAGAGGACTGCAAGACGTTCCTAATGTTGTTGTGAATTTGGTGATAAGACTTGGCTCAATTTGCTATGGTCAACGATGAGTTGAATCAAGAGCCAATGGACACGCATTGGACCCACTGGCAATTCCAATTTTGTGTTAAGACAAGATTAACACACAGAGCTGCCTCTGAATGATCGTGTTTTTGTGTCATTGACGGCGACAAATGTCCAGTCCATTTGCTAATGGTGAAGTGATAGTCAAATAGCAAAAATAGTGGCGCTTCGATGTACGAGTGACCAGACTCAAGAGTTTTTCGAGGTCTGACCTGAGGTGGTTAAAAGCAAAAGTAGTTATCCAAAACATTCCTCAAGTACAAGTAAAAAATATTCGTTGAAAAGAATACTCTAGTAAGGAGTAACTTTGTCAGTAACTGCTTACAATGTCTTATGAAAAAAAAAAATAATAATAATGTTATATATTTTTTTCTCAGCACAACTTCATCTACTAGTAGATGAACTGTCATTACATTACTGTACTATAACCTATCCGGCCAAAAAGATGACACACAAACCCTCAAATTCAGACCAGAACAACACGATGAAACATCACCCAGAGCATGAGTGCCCTCTAGCGGAGAACAAACATTGTTACCGCTACTTATAACGTATAATGGAGTCAGGTGGTTATTGTTGCGACGTCTCATTGGTACAACTGAGACGGCCACTGTCGGCACCTCTGGCGAGAATAAAGTCAATATGTACAATAAAGACGAAAAATGTAATGACTCTAGTGTAGCCCAAAGTAGTGGCGTAAGAGTTGTGTTTCATCACAAATCTACTCAAGTCAAAGTAAAAAGTATCGCGTGGTAAAACCATAAGGTGGAGTTTGACTTTTCTGGCAAGAGGGGCCAAAAATGTTGATGACCCCGAAACGCAGTGTCAGCAATAAAATCAACTTACACGATATATGCTCCGATAGTAGCTTAGCCCATGCTCGTACATACAGGCACCCCAGCTGTGTGTGTGTCTGCGTGTGTGAGCGTGTGCGTTTTTCTGTCTTACCTCGTGGAGAAGTAGACGCCACATCTGTTTTGGCTATTTCCAGCCAGGAACATAATTTATAATAATACGTTGAAAATGAACTTTTTTTTTTTTTACCTTGTTTCCATTTTTGGGGGTTAACGTCTGAAGTGGAGCCAACTGAAATTCCGCTCACCATTTTGGCGATGCTCTCCGGTGTTTCATGGTCCACATCTTCAGTTCTTGGTTCTCGCTCAGTAGTTGTTGTCGCTTTTGAAAGCTTAGGTTTGAAAAAATGATGTATATCCATCTTGCCTCTTCTGACCTCAAGTGTTTTTTGGGGGGGGCTTAGCAAAGCAAATGACCGTCTCTAAGGTGCTAGTTGTCAGGGAGCGCGGGCGGGCAAGGTGGACCCAAATGCAGGGAAATGTAGGCGAGGCAGATGAATGGTGCAAAAATGATTTAATTAAAGCCAACGAAAAACAAAGTACAAACAAAGGCTGTGATAATCCAAAGAAGGCACTGAGGCAAACAAAAACTGTCACTAACAAAAGACTGCTTTTCAAAAACTCACTTGGAACACAAGGGCTTGGATAGGCGTGAATACTGCTGATGAGAACCTGACATGGACTTTGACGTTGACATAGACACTTACATTGACAATGACGCAACAAGGACTGAAAAGAAACTGGGTGCTTTTATACACACACACATGCAGACAAGGGGTAACGAGACAACGAGGAACAGCTGGGTAATACAGGAGGACTCACTATGTGCAGGCACGACAGGTGAAATCACAGAGACAAGTCACACCCCCGTCTCATCTGGCTAGATGGACCTCTTCTTGTTCCTTTACTCCAATGTATCTTTACGGACTGTAACTTCGCCTGCTAATTCCAGTCCTGGTGCTTCCTGCCTATCTGTCCTGGGAGTGGATCTCTCCTCACTGTGGTACTTCCCAAGGTTTCTCATTTTTTCCCCAAAGACTCTGGAGTTTTTGGAGTTTTTCCTTGCCGACATGGAGGGTCTACGGATGGGGGATGCCCAGGATTCGAAATGTATGTATTCATCTTTATTGCTTCATTTGCTGTTTCTGATTGTGTATCACATTGCCTCTGCAAAGCCCTTTGAGACAACCTTGTTGTGATTTAGGGCTATACGAATAAAATTGAATTGAATAGATATGTCAAGAACACTTGGAATGTTTGACAATAGAGATCTACAATGAAAAAAAGAAAAATATAATTGTCAGTTGAATCTATCAATCACGAGGTTCATGTATTGAGTCCTTCACTGAATGGATGAGCCAATTGTTTTCCACTATTAAGCAAAAAAAAATTCTTCATCTGTGGAGATTTTAATATTGATTCATTATGTATAATGTATAGTATGTCTCTTTACCCAACAATAACTAAACCTTTGAATCGAACAGTGTATCATCTGAACCAATGCACGTAAAAGTTATTATCAGAAGATAAGGATTTATTTTGCATTGATCATTTTGCCTATTAATTAATTAGGTTCATATACATGAGAAATGTGGCCCTTTGCCCCCTTCATCCAATCTGTTTGGTCTAATTAATGTCCCGTCCCCAGCAAAAAGTGTACCTACATGCAGGTTATGCTGTTATATCGTCCCTACGAATGTTGAGACCAAACCTATGCCCTTCCAAAGTAACGCCGGTTTTTGTGGTGAAGGACAGGCGCAAGACCACAAACAGTTTTCATTTCAATCTTATAAAAAAAAAAAAAAAATTAAAAAAAAAAAAAAAAAGAGCTTAGACCAAGAAAAATACAATAGAATATTTAAAAACTAAATTTTGGCCTTAAATAAAATATTCTTTGTTTTTTTTTCACACTTTTTGTTTAGCAATCTGTAATAAATTGATTAAAGTATCAGAATTAAAAGTTTTAAAAACAACTGAATATTTCACTAAAGGTCAGAATTGAATTCTGTGGTTTTGTACACCACTCTTTACTCTCATTTATGTTGCATGAATTATAGAATTGCGACGACCAACACATTGAGGGTGTAGAGCAAATGCATGCTATTTTCTTACTTTTACGTATCGATAATATGTACCGTGTGTGCGTGTTTTGTGAAGAATGCTGATGAGATATGAAATAACCAGTAGCCAATTGAATAAGCTACCGTTTTTGGTTTATATATTTGGAAATCGGACACTAAAGGAGTCAGTGCCTCACCAACCATGAACCTCACCGCACGTCACTGATTTTGATCGTGACTTTGTGAATGCCAGTGGCCTGTACTGTACTGTACTGTACTGAAGTAATCCTGCTTACCAGCGGCTAACCGGAGTTGACGAAACCTGGTTATCTAGTTTGTGGTCAATCAGTGCTACGACGCTAGTTATGAGGTTGATTAGTCGAACCTATGTCAACCCAATCAGAGTTACTGCGCGTTCACATAAAAGGGGGCGGAGACCAGAGTCAAAAACTACTTGTGACGATGGCACGGGCACCTTACTTCACGGAGGAGGAATGCGCGATAGTAATGCGGAGTTATGAAGAATTAAAAGCCACCCTCACCGCGAAATCCAACACCGCTCCAGCGAGTAGAGCGCGACTGGTCTGTTGGCAGCGAATTACAGATCGTGTGATTTGTGAATGCGTCAATATGCCAGTTTACTTATGTACATGAAAAGAAATAAAGTCTGCTGTCAGGACAATAAAATAAGATTTGGTACGTTAAGTGTAAGAAATAATTTATCGTGCATTACCACATAAAGCAGGGTGATATATGTTTAGTCCCATTGACTGTATGAATATGTATGTCCTTTGAACATCGTCAGAGTAGAGGTTAGATTGGGCCTAAAAAAATCCAGCCCAACCCCGCCCGAGCCTGATCAATTCACTTGATTTGCAGGCCCAGAGCCTGACCCCCCCGCCGTCAATTTTATGTTATATTTGGGAGGACTCAGGAGAAGAAGGAAATGCGGGGATGAGATGCATGGTTGCGTTCTGTGTGATCACATTTGTGACAATGAATAATAAAAAAAATTAAAGCCTCTCTTTTGCAATGAATTTTCAGTTAAACAATACCGTTAGATGCATATTCAATAAACATTTATATCTTTTATATTTGTGTGTCTGTTCTATCGGTGGATTTGACATTTATTTTAATCTCTTCGAGCTGGCAGAAAAAAAAATCCGCATCTTTCTAAATGTTTAAATAGTCTACATATTTTTGTGATTATTATAAATGCATTTACACAACGAAATAACGCTGGAAAAGTTCCTTAAATATATTTCTTGTATGAGAGCAAAGCTCCACATTGGCTTACATTCAGCGAAGCCTCCTGGACGCATCCAAACCAGATGGCCGAACCCCCTCAGCTGGCTCCTCACAATGCGGAGGAGTAGCGGCTCGATCCTCCATCCCGGATGATCACTTTTTCACAATTATCCAAGAATGAACTCTTTACACTCTGCGTAGTAAAATTGGGGACGCGGCGTCCCCTTGATATGTGTTGGCCATAACGTCTGTTGTACCATAAAGACGTAATTTTTGGGCAGTACATAGACGAACAGTAGCTCTTTCATTCAATACCAGATGTCCTGACAGATCCAAATACCTGTTGCATTGTACCCAAATGAGTTTTCCGCAGAGCCAGGCGGTTTACCAAAAATTGACCGTTAACAAAATTCTTCACGATGACCGACGTAATTTTGACCATGTCGGTAAATTTGGTCATTTAATAAAACAAGTAAATATAGTCTTTTCATCCCGCTTTGACGCCGTGTTGTTCGGCTACGTTCGTTCCCCTTTAAGAAAGCAGTCAGTGTGTTTACATGTGAAGTCACGTGGTTATCAGGAAATCAAGCAAACAGCAGCCCAGTAGACTAACGCTAGCGGCTAATGCTACAAGCAAACGTGATGGAGTCGGGCTTAAGGGAGCTTAGCCAAACTTTCACCCGACATTAAGTAGACTCTTGGCGGCCTCCAGGCGGGCTTTCACCCGCTTTCTTCACGATTTCATGAGAGAGTGCTTCTATTGCTTTCTACTGGCTGCCGCTAGCGGCTAACGCTACAAATGAACGTGATGGGAGTCTGATAGCGGCTCTAACCTTGTCAAAACGGCTGAACTTAATGAGTGGATTGGGCACCGACTGCATCTAGCAATTAGTATGTCGCGTTATTTTGTATCTGTGTGTGTGTGTGTGATTTCTTTGACAGCTTTTATGATGGTAAAGCATTCACCATAAATTATAATCCAACAGTGGGGCTTATAATATCACCATTTAATGGCCACCGCTATTTTTCTGTATGTGCTTGCTTTATTCTGTGTCATTACTGCCATCATAAAATCTTAAACGCTTCATTGGCATAAGAGCAATATAGCTTTAGCGTGTGTGTCTCTGTGGTGGGGGTGCATGTGTGCGTGCATGTATTTAAAAAAATGCTCTGAAAAAAAGAAGAAGAAAAAAACACAGAAACATTGAAGTAAAAAGCAAAAAGTAATAATGTCACATCAGCCATGAACAATAAGTTGTCTGTTTGAAGTGTACTGTTCAAGTCGTATGTCATTTGTGTTACAATGACATGTTTGCACAGTCGTCGTATTGATTTGTATAATGTTGTTCAAGTCATACTAGCTGTTATAAATGTTCAAACTTGAATTCTTATTGTTTACAAGACATTTTCATATACTTAATGTTTAGACTGCATGTACAATTGTTAAACATGTTAAATTGAAAGCTGGTAAATAAAAAAGAGAAACAGTACAGAAAAGCAGTTTCTTTTCAGGTCAGTCACGTCAGCCTCTCGCCATAGTACACGCACACACACACCCACGCATCCCCCCCCACACACACACACAATTTAGTTTTTGTGTTTGTTTTTGTGTCTGTCTGTTTGTCAGTTTTTGTGTTTGTTTGTCTATCTGTCAGTTTGTATATTTGTTCGTGCCATGTGAGAGAATATTCTCAAAAGCTGGAGAGGTCATTAGCAAAAAGAGGAACCGGCTGAAACCAAATGCTGCTGAGATGATTCTGTTTTTAAATAAAAATGTGTGAATCACCCAAATCCCCATCCCAGTGTCACTAGCATTCTATACACCTACCATCAAGAGTTCCCTATTGCACAAGCATTTGCGTATTTCATTTAAAAGTAACACAACAGCTTTTTTTTGTTTGTTTGTTTTCATTATTATTATTATTATTATTTATTTTTTTTATTAATCTGGGGGAAGAATAAAGAATACATTTCAGGCTAGTGGTCAAACCCACTACTGCTCGCACATCAGACATAGTATATAACCACCATACCACCCACAGGTTTCATTGTTCAGATGACACTTGGTCATTTGGTTAGATGAAAATTCAATATATTTTTGTCCAGAAGATGTCACCACACTGAATTGTGTCAAATGCCTCGTAGCACGGAACCATCTCAACACATTTGCTTCAGCGGTACAGAAAGCAGCGGTGAAGCAGTGTCGTCTGTCGTGACTCACCACACTGATTCGTGGCAAATGCTTCATAACACTGAATGAACCATTTCGACACGTTGCTTGATATATATTTACTGCTTCAGAAAGCTAAGGTTTCTCCATCACTAGTACGACCCTAATTTCCAAATGTTCCACGTGACGTTGAGACGTGTTTGATGCACGAATTCTTCTTTGTTTGTATGTTTGTTTTCTTTTGATGCACGAGTTCTTTAGAGCGTCATCCTCCAGCCTTTGTGTCGTTGGACGTGCGTGCGTGCGTGCGTGCGTGCGTGACGTAGTCAAGCTTGTGTGTCTGTCACAGAGCGAAAGAGGCTTGCGTCGTATTAAATTCTCCTCTGAAGTTTATCTGGCTGATCTTCTATCTGGACCTGAGAGATGAAGAAGGCACAATCGCTCCTTTTCCAAGCGTTGACCGTGCTTGGCATTTGGGCTTCGCTTGGTGAGTTCACGTTTTTATTTGACTTCAAGGTTCACTGCAAACGTTGTTGGGACTGGATTTGTTTCTTCAGATCATTAGGGGATCAATATAAAAGGGCATTTTATTGGCCCCACCTCGGGGAAATGTATACTTGTCAGATTACTAGACATATTAAGCAAACTGTCAGTCTCATTTGAAACAATGGAAACAATACATTATACATCCGCGGTTTTGAGACACTTTCTGATCCGACTGTGAACTTTTGAAAAAAGGGTGTAGTAAAGCCTATTTAAAACTAACGACTGACTTTAAGCATTGATATACCACTCATTTAACTCACTGACCGCCACTGACTGAAAACCTGAAACATTCACTTCGGTTTGCCTTGGAAATTCACTTCGGTTTGCCTTGGAAGGCTGCAAATGGATTGGACGTCTAGCACCGTCATTGGCACAGAAACGTGAGAATCCATAGCCAGTCCTCCCAGTTAAGAATAAGCGCACTTCTGTTGTTGTCAGTAGTAAGCTAAACGAACCAAAATTATACATTAATACAAATGTATATATATAACTATTTTAAAACTATTAAAATTATTATGAATTAAAAAAATAACACTAAATATTACTATTAAATTTTATTATAATAATTTTAATAACTTAATAATAATAAATTTAATAAATTCATAATAATTTATTTTTTAATTTAATTTTATAGTATTATATAATACTATATTATTAGTAGTATTATTATTACTAAATATAATAACACTAAATATATAATACTAAATATTGACTAATGGCAGTTAAATACTCTTGTAGTTTAGTTTTGGTTAGTTTTAGTTTTATACTAAAGGGTCATAGTATTTACCTATGATATAAATAAATATCTACTTTTTTAAATTCCATTATAATCTTAATGATTTTTTTAATCAATAAATTATCAATAAACCCAATAGATTTGTATTAATGTATAATTGTATTTTTTCATATATAAATAAAATTAACATTAAAAAATAAAAAATAAATACATATATGTTACAGTTCTACATGGACTGAGGTTTTCAATGCAACTTTTCACATTCCAGGTGTTTTGTTTCACATTGCGAGATGGATAATTTTGTATGTGGTGCTTGTGTGTGTGTTTTGTCATAATGTATCAAACGTAGGAAGAGAATGTCCAAAAGACATGTGCTTCAACACAACAGAAACTTAGCTCCAAAACCATTGTCTGTGATCTCAATTGATCTGGATCATGAATACATATAGGTTGAGGTGCTGGAAGGGGAGGGATAATTGAACTTTTAATGACCGAAGGGAAAACAAACAACAACAAAAAACCTGCAGTTGAACACAATCTTGATGACTTTTACAATTGTTGTTACAATATGATTAACACCCCCCACCAACACAAACCTATATAAAGACAAACCGAACACTTTAAAATGCAACTTTTTTTCACCTCGACCTATAACCTTACTCACCTTGTCTTCACTGATGCAAAAGCATCTATTGCACTTTCATATGACAGTTGTTTTGGAAGGGCACTTCTTTCCTGGACTTGGTGGGCTTGGACTTGGTGCTGATGTGGATAAGTTCGCTGTAAAAGATGGCCCAGAATGTACAGAGGCAGAAGGAAAATATTTCAGAAGAGCATCTAGAGAAGAAAGTGGAATCTTACATTATATTTGTCAAATAGCTGCTCATTGTCAAACCAGCATGATAGCGCCTAAAGTCTTGCAGCCTACTGTACCTGTCTATTGGACCCGGTCACTATCTTTGATGGGCGTAGTTGAAAGAAAATACATTCTTGAAGCACTGCAACTACACAGGACTATTCAATAATAATGAATTAAATAAAATAAGACAGCAAATAAATACCTATTGAATTTTTTTTTTTTTTTTTACATGAACGTGATCGCCATTTTAATGAATTAATGACACATTTAAAAACAAATGTTTGCATTTAAATCCATGGCACTTTTAGTCCCCCATACCACAGAACTTTGAAATTATTAATGCATATTTTATGGTGTATTTGTATAATTAACCTTGCCACTTTTTTAGGCAAGGCAAATTTATTTGAAAGGCAAAATTTCACACAAGGTAAAAGTGTTTCACATCACATGAAAGTAAGCAAGACAATTTGGGTCCCCCATAGACTTTGTCCAAATTTCTCAAAAATTGGAGGGGGAGTAAATTTAACTGAAACTAATCAACAGCTGGCTGAATACTGAAAATATTTCTAAAACAACAGCCTGGCTAATGATACAGTATAATCTTTCTTTAGCACTAAGTCATATAAACTCTATGTGAATAACCGCTAGCTTGCAGTTGCGCTAAGTCTACGTGCTTATGCTGTTGAAAAAAAATCATCACAACAAACCTCTGTTTTTCTTCACGTTTATGGTCTCTTCTTTCTTTTTCTTCTGACCCGGAGGGCTTTTGTCTTTTCATGAAGTTGACGTCACCGTAACGTCGCTCAATTGCGGAGGCTAAAAATAGCACCTTCAGGTAGCTCACTCGTCTGCTGGGTGGTGAGACTGGGGTCTGTGGTGAAATTATCACATCACAGGAAAAAGTGAAACGGGCAGAGGGTCCACTAGAAAAATGATTTCATTATTATTTAAAGACTTATTATGAACGGTTTTGCTCTTCTTTTCTTTGAATTTTTTGAATACTGCTATCATCAAATATTATTTGAATATTTTTCTTGACGCCCTTAGGACGCTGCTGCGGGCCTACGAGCCCTCCTGCTACGCGCCCTCCTGCTACGCGCCCTCCTGTTACGCGCCCTCCTGTTACGCGCCCTCCTGTTACGGTCGCTCCTGCTACGGTCGCTCCTCCTACGGGCCCTCCTACGGGCCCTCCTGTTACGGGCCCTCCTGTTACGGGCCCTCCTGTTACGGTCGCTCCTGTTACGGTCGCTCCTGCTACGGGCCCTCCTCTTACGGTCGCTCCTGCTACGGGCCATCCTGCTACGGGCGTTCCTGTTACGGGCCCTCCTGTTACGGTCGCTCCTGCTACGGTCGCTCCTGCTACGGTCGCTCCTGCTACGGGCCCTCCTGTTACGGTCGCTCCTGCTACGGTCGCTCCTGCTACGGTCGCTCCTCCTACGGGCCCTCCTGTTACGGGCCCTCCTGTTACGGTCGCTCCTGCTACGGGCCCTCCTCTTACGGTCGCTCCTGCTACGGGCCATCCTGCTACGGGCGTTCCTGTTACGGGCCCTCCTGTTACGGTCGCTCCTGCTACGGTCGCTCCTGCTACGGGCCGTCCTCCTACGGGCCCTCCTGTTACGGTAGCTCCTGTTACGGTCGCTCCTACTACGGGCCCTCGTGCTACGGGCCCTCCTCTTACGGGCCCTGATAAGAAGGTTGTATCGCCTACTCGACGGCCCAAGTCTGCTGAGGGCTGTCAGGCACCCTGGCGGCTCAACAACCAACATAGTTACTGCTTTGCCAATGACTCTAAATCTTGGGATGATGCCAAACGCTACTGTTCATCCAATGGGGGGCACCTGCTGATAATCCGGAGCAGCGCGGAGAGGGTGAGCGGCCTTTCACTAAGTGTCTCTCGTGCCCTTTAGTACTGATGCAATTTGTTTCAGGACTGGTTGAAAGAACAACTCGATGGCTTTGACTACTGGATCGGCCTGAAGAGCCCATACCCGTGGAAGTGGATTGACGGAACTCCTTTGAAATCAGAACTAGCGTAAGCAGTATAAGGAAAGCGTAATGTAGACACGTAAAATTTGGGTACTTCCTACTCACTCATCACTATAACACCCAAAATGACAGCTGCACCCAAGGAAAAGTGCTTCTTCTTTGCTTTATAGGGAACTGAACAGCCTTATGTGGCGACTGCTATTATCAATAAGATGATTGGTAAAGCACAACCGAATCAGAATCGATCAAAATAACATCCCTCAGCGTATCTGCTTTTTAACAGGCCGTTTAGTTAAAAAGAATTTCTGAAATGTTTTTTGACAGGCCGTTTTGTTAAGAAGAATGGTTCTAGTCAAGGCTGATTTATGCTTCTGCGTTCCGGTGACAGCGGAGCGACGCCGTAGGCCCTACGCCAGGGTTCACTAAATCCGGACCCTAGTGACGGGATCTGTCGTTCACTTGAGTAAACGAATCCATTCCGGATCGTTCAGTAAAAAGATTCGTTCAAACGAATCGTTCAACGAATCGTTCGCCCCCCTCATCTCCCTCCCCGTCCAAATGAATCGTTCGGTTACTGAACGGGAAGTGACGTTGCCGAACGAATCACCAAAGACCGCTTCGCAGTATAACTGAACGGGAAGTGACATTCTTGGTCCCTCCCTCTCTTGCACATTGACCACTCGTCGTAGTTTCAGTAATGAGTGACAGGCAATATCATTCTGCTTTCACAGACAGCCTCGTCTCCCTCCCACCCGCTGCTGCAAAAGCGAGGGAGAACTTCCGCGTCGTCTGTCCTAGTTCTATGGGCTCAAAATCATGGCTCGTGCTTGCATTTCGATTTAGGACACGGTTAAACATTTTCCTTTTGTGGGAGGAGTGGGGGTTTGGGGTCGGGGGCGCACGGACTTTCTTTAGCATGTTCTCGATCACATATACAATGCTGCTGCTAGCCTGCTACCAGCCAACGCAGCATGCTTGCTGTCACGAAAATAAAAATAAATCGAAAGTTTAATTTCTAAATGGAACGACCAACACATATTTACCTCTCACTCTGTTGTATTTTTGTTTTCATGCTCATCACTATTATTTTTAGTCACTATTGTTAAAACTATAAGTGTAAATAGCTAGTTTTCGAATGTGCTGCTCTGAAATAAAGACAATACTGCATTTTGATATTTGACAGTTTAATTGCAAATCAGTATTAAGATGATCGTACTGAATTTTTGCACTGGTATTAATAAATAAAATAATCCGGTCAGCTCCCCTGTCGTCCCCGCATCTCAGATCGTCAAATGCTGACGAGAAATGGTTGTTTGCCCTTTACGATGTCGCCTTTCTACCCTTATTAGTCTGTTAAGAAAAATGTAGACATATTGCGACATCTCCCGTGTCCGCGTGCGTTGTTTTGGGGCGCTTGAGTAGTGCATGATGGACGGATTGACATAATTTGTCAAACCAACCAACACCTGACACGGGGGAAAAAAATAAAACACTCGGAAAAAAATGACATGTATATACAGTTTCATTGCAAATCAGTATTATGGTGATCGTATTGACGTTTTGCACTGGTATTAATAAATAAAATAATCCGGTCAGCTCCCCTGTCGTCCCCGCATCTCAGATTGTCAAATGCTGACGAGAAATAATTGTTTGCTCTTTACGATATCGCCTTTCTACTCTCATTAGTCTGTTAAGAAAAATGTAGACATATTGCGACATCTCCCGTGTCCATGTGCGTTGTTGTGGGGCGCTTGAGTAGCACATGATGGACGGATTGACATAATTTGTCAAACCAACCAACACCTGACATGGGAAAAAAAAAATAAAACACTTGGAAAAAATGGACATGTGTATACCGTTTCATTGCAAATCAGTATTATGGTGATCATACTATTCTTTTTTTCTGTGCACATATGAGGTAAATATCGCTGCCATGAAGCCTCCATATAGTGACAGTTCTTTGCCCCCTTCATTGCCGTCACGCGACCGCAGCTCAGCTTTTGCTTGCCTCGTAGCTACCCGTGTTTTAAATTACTGTAAATTTGATAGTATGTCGTAATAGGTAGTCCCGAGTCTGTTGAGAAAAGTAGTACACTAAACCATGCTCGCTAGATTTGTGTGGTGTTTTTGTCTTTTTGAGCTGCATTTGATAGGCTCCACGTTAACAAATATGTGACAAAGTCCTTTCCTTTCATTTTTTGATTCGTTCACCGCATAGTCATTACTGGAAAGTCACGTTAGCAGCAAGCTAGGTCAGGAACCGGAGGACCGAGTCACTGAACGGGAAGTGACAAAACTCAGTCTTGCCCCCTTGCCTGCACGCTGGCTGCTTATTGGCCACACGTGGAAGTGAGTGACATACGCCCTGATTCTGTTTCCGGTCCCTCCCCTGCCCGCGATGAGGCTGGCGTCTGATTGGTCGTGTGCGATGTCAGAAGACGCTGCCGCTTGCTCAACGCCCTCCCACGCAGTGAACAAGCACCAACTTCATAGAACGAATCAGTGCAGATGGTGATTAGTTCGGTCTCGTTCACCCAAACAATTCGTTCAAAAAGAACGAATCATTCGCGACCGATACAACACTACCGGACCCCGGTGCCACTTTTCCTGTCGTGTTTTCCACGTCTCTCTCCCCTAACACACCTGAATCAAATGATTATGTCATCAGCAACCTCTCCAGAAGCCTGATAATGATCCTGATTATATTGATTCAGGTGTGTTGGAGGAGGGAGACATGGAAAACACGACAGGAAAAGTGGCACCGAGGTCCGGATTTAGTGAAGCCTGCCCTACGCCGTCATTGCGCACTTGAACTTCTGCGTCACGGGAACACTTTGCTCTGTAACTCACCACCATGCCACTAGAGGAGGTGTGGGCTTGAACAATTTTGCGCAACCGAAAAGAGTGTATTTGCAGCTGCAGCTAATCAATACTGAACAACAAATGTTGACGCGTGGGCAACACAGAAGACGTGTGCGAATGTTTGAAAATGGCGGCGGTGTTGTGCTGAACCGGAAAAAGAGCGGACCAATCACAGTCCTTCAACGTTTACGTTACGCGCGTGTGTGTTAACGGCGTAGAATATCTTGCCGGAACTCCCTGACATAAGGGTAGGCACGGAGCCCTTTTTTTGGTGGGGGGGGGGGGGGGGGGGTTGTGCTTTTCGCACAGTTTTAAATAGAGCACACAATAAAACACAACAGGTTTCACACACACACAGTGGTTAGCACGTCGGCCTCACAGTCCTGGGATCAAGGGTTTTTTGAAAAACGCTCTGGCCTTCCTGTGTGGAGTTTGCATGTTCTGCCCATGCCTGCTTGGGTTTTCTTCGGGTACTCCAGTTTCCCCACATCCCAAAAACATGCATGGTAGGCTAATCGACCACACTAAATTGTCCCTAGGTACGAGTGTGTGCGCGCGAATGGTTGTTCGTCTCCTTGTGCCCTGCAATTGGCTGGTAACCGATTCAGCGCGTACCCCGCCTAATGGTTGTTCGTCTCCTTATGCCTTGCAATTGGCTGGTAACCGATTCAGCGCGTACCCCGTCTACCGCCCACAGTTATCTGGGATTGGCTCCAGCCGTGACCCTCTTGAGGATAAGCGGCTCAGAAATGGAATGAATGAAAGGTTTCACACATGCATTACTGCATTACAGTGAAACGAGGCATAAATGAGAAACTGATTCCCATATATCCATTATTTTTTCACTGGTTTACAAAATTCCATCTAAAAGTCCATCTAAGAAACACACTTATAAGAAATAAACGTGATCATTACAAAAAAAATCTTCTTACTGAGCAAAATCATATATATATATTTTTTAACTATATATTTTTAAGGATAATTTCATGTATTGATTTTTTTTTTTTTTTTTTTTTTGCACTTGATTTGTAAATGCGACTGATGCTCAACTAGGGATGAGCTTCAGAGCAGCTGCCGAAAGGTTGTTTTATAGCAGGATCTCGGTATGAAAGGTACTTCTGTGCAGGCTCTGGGATGCAGGTGAGCCTAACCTCCAAAATGAAGACTGTGTTGAGATGGGGGGACGTCGAGGTCGCTTGAACGACCTCTCCTGCACCTCCCTTAGACGTTACATCTGCAAGCGATGCCAAGGTGAGTTGGCGCCTTCTGTTGGTGTGCACCAACTATACTACACTGTGCTTTCGATTAGAGCAGGGGATTCTCAAACTTTTTCCTGTGAGAGCCACATAACTTTTCCCTTCTCTGATGAGGGGCCGGGTCAGTTTGTAACAGAAAAAGTGTGACGATTGCAGGAGTGCCTAAATGCAAAAATGAATTGTTTTTCAGAAAGCCACAATCAAATAACCCTTTCTGGATTCTTCACGGAACAAAAGTAAATAAAATTAATAATATAAAATAAAGATAATATGTCAAGTTCAAAAATAGATCTTTAGGTAGACATAAGGAGAGAAGACACTCAGTTTTCTTGGCCAAGGAGAGCAACATGTGACTCGTGAGTCACCAAAATTGATCTCGAGGAAAAATATCCTCCTTGGTATTTTATTTAGGGGTTTGTCCTAAACAAAGATGGATGTCGCCCTAAGGGAGGGGAGAGCAAGCTGGAGACACCCATGTGGTTTTCGATTGGATATGTGTGTGCATGTAGGTGGAACTAAGTGAATACACATGTGGAAGCAAGATCTTATGTAATCCAGACACTTCAGTTATGCAACGCTGCGGCCATGGATGGAAAATTGTCCTCGAAGGTCTAGACGGAAGTCCAGACGCCAGGTGCTGAAGATGCCTCGGAAGGTCTAGTTACGCAATGATGCGGCCATGAAGCAAAATAGTTGTCATCCCGACCCCCTTTTACCCTTTGTAACACTTAAGCATTATACTACAACCTGGTATAGCAAGCAATAATCATTTACTGGTTATATAAGTAAGAAAAATATGGCATTATGTATTTATGGTATGTATGAGCACAAGCAAATATTCAATCAATCAACCAAGCAAATATTTAATCAATCAAACCTCGATAATTACCTCAACATAATATAATATTATCACTATTAATTAAATAGATAATAACCAAATAGCCCTCTGGGTTCTTCACAGAAAAAAGCCAGGAAATAAATAACACTATTGGAAAAAAAAGAAATTGATTGTTCAGGGGGCCGGACCGAATGTGGAGGCGGGCCGTAGTTTGGAGAGTGAATAATATATGAATGTGAGAGGAGAATATATGTGTGTGAGGGTGAATATGTATGTGAATGGAGAATGTATGTGTGTGTGTGTGAGGGCCAGAATGAAAAATGTCTTGTACGGCCCCTCATATAGTTCAGTTAGTCTTTCGTCTACTTTAAGAATGAGCTTGCATACGATTGATAATAGAGGCCTACTTGTACCACTAATACTTTTTCCATTCTGAGAGATTCAGGCATCATTATTAGCTGCCTATCAATCAAATACATTTGCTTAGTTGGCAAATTGTGCACTATCATACTTCTGACTCCGAGGCTGCAAGTGTTCTGCGCTCATATACATCTGTGAAACGTGACCGTGTTGCGGACGCAGCTTGAATGTGGTCTACCGATGGAGCACAGGATCACATGGTGTGCTGATTATTTAGCTGGGAAGATTCATGGCTTCCTAATATGCAATGTGCTCACTCACACTTAAAATCTTAATGTCAAATCTCATGTGTCCTACCTTGGTTGATGTTTGTTTCAATACCAGATAGCGATGAGATTATGTACAACGGCATTAAAGGCACTTGCAACCTCCAAGTGGATGTGTACCAGGTGAGTTGACGATTGTATGAGTTGTAGTTGGCATGTTCTGGAGGTTGCCCATAGCGATTAGCGCTTGACTGATATATCAATTTCACGCTGCCTTTATGTGTGCGTGCAGGAAGTTTCCGAAGTGCTGTTCAAAGAGCGTCTATACGCTGGCTGCATCATCGTCATCCAAGGAAAAGTGAAGCCGAACCCAACCAAGTAATTGTCACCATTCCCCCACGTTGTGTTAGGTTCGCTGTTACAAGAACTACCTGTCTGTATTGCAGGTTTATCGTCCACCTATCTTTGGGCCACGGTGAAGACACCCCGATGCGCATCGAAGTTGATTTCAAAGATGGGGACCTTGAGCTATTGACCCGCATCGGGAGTCATGTTGATGGAAAGTATGTCAACAAGATCGTCAAAAAGGACTCCTTCCCCTTCGCAGCCGGAAGCGACTTTGAGGTCATTATGTCATTTTAGGCACACCATCAAATTACAAAAAATTGAGGTGGTTGGAGCTTCTTCTCACGTCGGCTGGACTAATCATGCATTCTTTTACAGATGACCATCGAGTGCGGCGACGACATTTTCCGCTTGGCCGTCGGCAACGACTTTGAGGTGGAATACGAGAATGATGGTTATGATCTGCAAGATATCCACAGGCTGTTGGTGGAGGATGATGTGACAGTCACCAACGTCAGGCTGATTTGAGGCTGCCAGCGCAGTAAAATGGGAGGTGCTGCTTCTTCTCAGGATGTTGACGCCATGACGGCTCTTAACTAGGGTGACCGCCAGAGGGGAAAGTGGCTAGAATTCATTGCTGGAACTCCCCGACATGAACGGAGCCAGAATTTTTTTTTTACACACATAAAAATAAAACGGTATTACACATGCATTAGGCTACTGCATTACACATCCTATCACAAGGTAAACATGAGAAGTTGATTTTCATTCAAAATTGTATTTTTCAATGTAACAGTTAATAAAATAGCAGAAACCCCAACCTCTCCCAACCTCTATCTCTTTATTTTCCCTCATTTCCTCACGTCTAAATGCAAAAATTGAACTCCGAAAGAACATAGAATTACAATTGTGAAAATTTTTTGTCAAATAATCATGTCACAAAAAATACAAATGACTTACAGTGAAATGGAATGTATTTTGAAGATCGCACATTGACATGGAAGATGTTCTGAACCTCCCCATCTAACAAATGTAACAAAATTTAATGAAATAAGCCTCTTCAATTCTTTCCTCTCTCTGAAAGAGCTGAGCAATTTTCTGTTGAATTGCCCTTTTTTTATCGCCTTAATTTTGAACGGAAAAATGAGTCCATGCGCACATTGACCCGACTCCTCGTACTTTATAACTGCTGCAGCAAAGGAGAGCTCTGTGCTGTCCATGGAATAAATAAATGTACTGAATTATCGCCTTTCAAACAACACGAGTGTCCCATTTATCAAAGACAATGATGAAAGCAAAGACGATTCTCACTGCTCAGTTGTTTACAATAAGTGTACACTCAAAATAACGATTCAACCCACAATGCACTGTGGCCTTCCGATTGGCTGGCCTCTACAAGACACCACAACTTAAGAAGTTTTGTACATGTGACCCTTCACCACTTAGGTATACATACACTGCCCATCCATATGTTATTATACACATAAAATACTTAGACATTTGTTTCCGAGGCAGAAACGTAACCGAAAGCATTCACGAGTGTCAATGCTACCGCTAGACAACCGCACTGTGAAAGTGAATGAGCTTATGGGCAAAACCGTGACAAAAAAAAACAGATGCCGCGAATTATTCTGACCAGCAGGTGGCAGCAACGCACCGCAAAGGGTCAACTGATGGCCCATATTATTGCATAAAGTCAGCACATCGACACACAATACAACAGCATAAACGTCTCTCAGAACTACTACTTCTCACACTACTAGTAGGAGCCACGTCAACGCAGGCAGGCGATTCTCCTCAAATTGTTCCCGTGAAAAATCATGAAAATCCGACATTTTCACAAATTTATAAATCAGGCCGGATGCAACGGACAGGACGTGAAAAGTGGACATGTCCGGGCAAAGAGGACGTTTGGTCATCCAAGCAAACAGTCATGGCCGATAAAAACTAGATCACGATTGTGTACGATCGGAAAAAAAAAACGGACCCAAAAAGACATCAACACAACTGTTTCTCCACCAAGCATTGTGAGGAATGTTCACAGTCTATGTGCAGCGACTTTAATTCACTTTACAACGCATACTCACATCATCAATGAAGGAGCCGACGTACACTGCTGGCCAAAAGTATTGGCACCCATGCAATTCTGTCAGTTAATGCTCAATTTCTCCCAGAAAATGATTGCAATTACAAATGCATTGTTAGTACTGCTTTGTCATGTACGTGTACAATCATTTAGTTTATTTTTTTTGTCTGTGAATTTCAATCTGTTTGTCACTAGTAAACATCCACTCCATTTGAACAAGGAGGGGGACAGCGAATACGTTCGTTCGCTTCCAGCCCTTCCAGTTCAAATGGAGTGGAGGTTTAAGTGCTGTCAATGGCAACACTTGGAAACTGTTCAGTTTTAGTCAATTTCAGCGACGCCGTTGGACAAAAGCGGTAGTGTTTTGCCTTAAGGCAGACACACACCCAAATAGTGCTGTAAAATCACGATGGTCGCCTGCAGATGGATAAAACATTTGTTTCCAGCGGCTGTGTGAAGGATTAAAAGTAACAAGGTAATGAATCCAGTTGTGGCTAAACAATAGGATAGGATCAAGGCCGGCCCAGCATATACGCAGACTATGCAGCTGCTTAGGGCCCCTGACCACTCGGGGGCGGGGCCCCAATCTGGAAACCTCATTTTATACGTTGTTAATAGAGCATCGTGAATAATGTGGCGCGCATTGCCGTTGATCTATGCAAACATCCATTTTCTTGTCATTACAATCTGGCAACCTGGGGAGTGACGTTAAACCTGCTTTGCGATGATTGGTGCTCAAACTTGCTTGGAAAATAGATGCACGGATATGTGGAAGAGAATTTATCCCTCTGGAGCAGAGAAAGGAAAGAAGAAAATCGGAGAAGAAAAGAAACAACAGTATAGTGCTGCAACGATTAATCGATGAACTCGAGTATTCGATTAGAAAAAACATTCGAATTAAATGTTGTTGCTTCGAGTATTCGTTTAATGAAAGTGGCGTTGTCATGGTTTATTTTGAAAGTGTTTGCATTTACTTTTATTGATTAGGGTGGATACACTGCCCTCTGGTCTGCCTCTTTTTACATGGCTGAATCCAACTGCTCCCTGTTAACACCAACGTAAGCTAAGTTTTTGTTTGAGCTAATGTTTTTTAATGCATTCATAATTTAGTTTATAGGTATATTTAGCCGTTTTTTGTGGGAATATGTGTCTGAACCATTTGTTAAGAGCATTGTGAAAAAAACTTTAGCATTTTATAGCATTTATATGCTAGCTGACTTTCTCTATGCAAGTTAGCCAATTGTTCTTTTGTTGTACATAGATCCTCATTTAAAAAAATATTTATATATGTATCTATATATTACATATATATATATATATATATTACATATATATATATATATATATATATATATATGTATATTACATATA
Organism: Corythoichthys intestinalis; assembly: GCF_030265065.1. Classification (NCBI taxonomy): domain Eukaryota; kingdom Metazoa; phylum Chordata; class Actinopteri; order Syngnathiformes; family Syngnathidae; genus Corythoichthys; species Corythoichthys intestinalis. The sequence continues at coordinate 80,595,643 of NC_080395.1, read as the reverse complement.
TATATATATATATATATATTTATATATACTCTTTGAGGCTGAGCTCAGGTATTTTAATTTTTCATGTTCCTTATCTGATTACTCGATTATTCCAACTGACTAGTCCATCAATTAATCGACTACTAAAATATTCTGTAGCTTCAGCCCTACAACAGTTTCGCGGTAATTGAGCATGTTGTTGATGTTGTTGTTGTTGTTGTGCAAGACACTCCAACTTGAACGCTGTTGTCAGCAGAGCTGGTCAATATGTCGTACTGGTAATTGCCATTAGCTGCAGGGCAAAAGCCTGGAGCGAATCAAGTAAAGCGGAGCAAGCTGTCACCTGTCGGCAACGGCAAATGTACGGCTTCCGCTGATTGTAGTAAAACGAAATATTGGCATAATATGCATTTGGACTGGAGAGCGTAGATATAGTCATTTCATTATTATCAAGTAGTATGCCAATCAGAAAAAGGTTTGGCGCCATCTACTGTAAGTACTGGCAATCGTTTGGGGTGAGAAGTTTGAGTATGCAGTGCAACAAAATCTGATTAATATACAAAATGTGGACGTATGGGTTGGATTGCATGTATGGGTTTCACAGTGCTCTGTGACGAAATGGTGGGCCAAAAATATGGGCCCCTTGGCATTATTTTGCTTAGGGCCCCTAAGTGGCCTGGGCCGGCCCTGCGTGCAAGTGCATCCAATCCACGGGGGAGAGACGAGATGGCAGCCCAGACTCGGCAACCTCACCTGCACCTGGCCGAGCTCACAACCGCCCAGTTCATCGACATCTGGAAACACTTTGACATGGATGGTCAGTGACTTTTGCTTTTTTTTTTTTCCCCCTTCCATCAGAAGTTCATTTCTTAAAAAGAGAAAATGTGTTAACTATTAAACATTCATTTTCTTGACCCTGAATAAAAGATTTGCAATTTTAATCCTATATAGGGCACTCATTTTTACACAACGTATGGTTGCCATTGACGGCACCAGACCTCCATATCCATTTTGGCTAGGAGAGGCTAGCAGCGACTGACCACTGCCAACCCTTCCAGTCAAAATGAATTGGATATCTAGTGTCGCCAATGACACTGAAAGATGAGCATTCACAACCATTCTTTCCAGTTTAAATGAGTTGGATGTCTACAGCTGTCAATAGCAGGCAATGAGTAAAATACTAAGAACAAAAAGATAACTTTGGAGTGTTATTGGAGATCATAACCACAGTGTGTAAATAAATGACATTTTTGATCTGTAAAATTAGTTGATTTCATGTGCTCGTTAGTAGGTCAGAATAAGGTTGGATATCGGCCAACTGTTGTAGTCGCACTTCCCGTTTTCATGGGATTACCTTCTCATGTCATTCAAACCCCCCCTCTGACCTCTGTTAAACCAAACCAGTCTTATTCCGAGCCAGTATTAACTCTCACCACAACAGCTTTCTGCTTGCATATATTGTAGGTGGTAAATGCTGGAGAGGACTGCAAGACATTCCAAATGTTGTTGTGAATTTGGTGATAAGACTTGGCTCAATTTGCTATGGTCAACGATGAGTTGAATCAAGAGCCAATGGACACGCATTGGACCCACTGGCAATTCCAATTTTGTGTTCAGACAAGATTAACACACAGAGCTGCCTCTGAATGATCGTGTTTTTGTGTCATTGACGGCGACAAACGTCCAGTCCATTTGCTAATGGTGAAGTGATAGTCAAATAGCAAAAATAGTGGCGCTTCGATGTACGAGTGACCAGACTCAAGAGTTTTTCGAGGTCTGACCTGAGGTGGTTAAAAGCAAAAGTAGTTATCCAAAACATTCCTCAAGTACAAGTAAAAAATATTCGTTGAAAAGAATACTCTAGTAAGGAGTAACTTTGTCAGTAACTGCTTACAATGTCTGATGAAAAAAAATAAAATAATAATGTTATATATTTTTTTCAAAGCACAACTTCATCTACTAGTAGATGGACTGTCATTATCATACTGTACTATAACCTATCCGGCCAAAAAGATGACACACAAACCCTCAAATTCAGACCAGAACAACACGATGAATCACCACCCAGAGCATGAGTGCCCTCTAGCGGAGAACAAACATTGTTACCGCTACTTATAACGTATAATGGAGTCATGTGGTTATTGTTGCGACGTCTCATTGGTACAACTGAGACGGCCACTGTCGGCACCTCTTGCGAGAATAAAGTCAATATGTACAATAAAGACGAAAAATGTAATGACTAGTGTAGCCCAAAGTAGTGGAGTAAGAGTTGTGTTTCATCACAAATCTACTCAAGTCAAAGTAAAAAGTATCGCGTGGTAAAACCATAAGGTGGAGTTTGACTTTTCTGGCAAGAGGGGCCAAAAATGTTGATGACCCCGAAACGCAGTGTCAGCAATAAAATCAACTTACACGATATATGCTCCGATAGTAGCTTAGCCCATGCTCGTACATACAGGCATCCCAGCTGTGTGTGCGTCTGCGTGTGTGCGTTTTTCTGTCTTACCTCGTGGAGAAGTAGACGCCGCATCTGTTTTGGCTGAATATTTCAGCCAGGAACATCATTTATAATAATACGTTGAAAATGAACTTTTTATTTTTATTTTACCTTGTTTCCATTTTTGGGGGTTAACGTCTGAAGTGGAGCCAACTGAAATTCCGCTCACCATTTTGGCGATGCTCTCCGGTGTTTCATGGTCCACATCTTCAGTTCTTGGTTCTCGCTCAGTAGTTGTTGTCGCTTTTGAAAGCTTAGGTTTGAAAAAAATGATGTATATCCATCTTGCCTCTTCTGACCTCCAGTGTTTTTTGGGGGTGGCTTAGCAAAGCAAATGACCGTCTCTAAGGTGCTAGTTGTCAGGGAGCGCGGGCGGGCAAGGTGGACCCAAATGCAGGGAAATGTAGGCAAGGCAGATGAATGGTGCAAAAATGATTTAATTAAAGCCAACGAAAAACAAAGTACAAACAAAGGCTGTGATAATCCAAAGAAGGCACTGAGGCAAACAAAAACTGTCACTAACAAAAGACTGCTTTTCAAAAACTCACTTGGAACACAAGGGCTTGGATAGGCGTGAATACTGCTGATGAGAACCTGACATGGACTTTGACGTTGACATAGACACTTACATTGACAATGACGCAACAAGGACTGAAAAGAAACTGGGTGCTTTTATACACACACACATGCAGACAAGGGGTAACGAGACAACGAGGAACAGCTGGGTAATACAGGAGGACTCACTATGTGCAGGCACGACAGGTGAAATCAATGGGTAATCACAGAGACAAGTCACACTAAGGAAAAAAACAACACAAAACCCAACACTAGTCACATGATCTTTTTGAAAAATATTTTTTTTACCCATTACAAAAAATGTTTTTTGTTCATTTCATTCATTTTTGTTGTTTGTTTTATTGCTTTACAACTTTTACAGACAACATTTTACCGGCAACGTCTTAATTTTAAATCCATATATTGGAAAGTCATTTATAAGATCCGACCGCGCACTTATGCGCGTGCGGTGGCCACGGACGACGGGGAACCCAGCCAGCAGGAGGAAAACTCGGTGGAGCAACAAGTGGCATCTTACCTTACGGAGCAAGGGAATAACGTTGGACTTGGAGCACATCGAGGCGTGCCACTCAATGCCGATGAGGAATGACAGACCGCCAGCCATCATCGTGAGATTTATCAGTCGAAAAAACAAGACAATGCTGCTGAAACAAGGTCGCAAGTTGAAGGGTACCGACGTATATATGAACGATCACTTAACACGGAAGAATGCTGATATCGCCAAAAAGGCAAGGTATCTTAAAAAGCAACGCAAGATTCAACACACGTGGGTAGTCAATTGTAAAATATACATTAAATGGAACGGAACGCCTGAGGAAGCAAAAGTGCTGATGGTGCGAGATATTGAAGAGCTTGAAAAGTACTGATACCTATCAAGACCAGGTACCATCTCTGCATACAATGACTATGAACGATACATCAAACACACGAACTGTACTCAGGAATAAGAGCGACATTGATCCACTTCTGCGAACCCTTCAGAACAAACAAATAGAACTTGAGGCCTTTAAATCCAACGAGTCCAACAAAAGAGTCCCTAATATAGAAAGTGATCCTGACAATCATTTCTTTTCTTCTACTGTTACCAATTGCGATTATTTTTACACAAGATCTGTATGAAAATCATATCAACTCAATGGGCAAAACTGTCAATTATACATTTCAACAGCAGAAGCATGTACAAAAATGTCAGCTCTACCAAAGACTATCTGCACCAATTTACACACCCCTTCAGCATAATTGCGATCACAGAAACGTGGTTTAATATTGATAAAGGTATTGATTTTCTTATGGATGATTACGAATTAAAATACATAGAGAAAAGAAAACTGGTGGTGGAGTTGCCCTATATATTCATAAATCAATTAAATGTATGGTATTAACAGATACAGCTGCACTAGAAGCTATAATGCTGGGGGAAGTACAGCCACTGAGTTCTATCTCCTTTTTCTCACTCTACCTACAGTACCACTTGTCTTACTTAATTTCTATTTTCCAATGGTAATATCTAGTAATATGGTAATATCTGTCTAGTCTCTTCATCACTCGTCACCCGGTCTCCCCTTTCCCCCCACCCCTTTTTCAGCTGCAGCCTCCTGACTGTCCGGACCCCTGGCTGGATGGATGTCCTCGTTGCTACCCCCGTCTCATCTGGCTAGATGGACCTCTTCTTGTTCCTTTACTCCAATGTATCTTTACGGACTGTAACTTCGCCTGCTAATTCCCATTAGCAGTACTGGTGCTCCCTGCCTATCTGTCCCGGGAGTGGATCTCTCCTCAGTGTGGTACTTCCCAAGGTTTCTCATTTTCTCCCAAAGACTCTGGAGTTTTTGGAGTTTTTCCTTGCCGACATGGAGGGTCTAAGGATGGGGGATGCCCAGGACTTGAAATGTATGTATTCATCTTCATTGCTTCATTTGCTGTTTCTGATTTTGTATCATATTGCCTCTGCAAAGCCCTTTGAGACAACCTTGTTGTGATTTAGGGCTATACAAATAAAATTGAATTGAATAGATATGTCAAGAACACTTGGAATGTTTGACAATAGAGATCTCCAATGAAAAAAAGAAAAATATAATTGTCAGTTGAATCTATCGATCACCGGGTTCATGTATTGATTCCTTCACTGAATGGATGAGCCAATTGTTTTCCACTATTAAGCAGAAAACATTCTTCATCTGTGGAGATTTTAATATTGATTTATTAAATCCAAGCAAACTGGCAGCAATGGACAATTTTTTGGATACAATGTATAGTATGTCTCTTTACCCAACAATAACTAAACCAAGTAGGATTACATCACACACCATCACAGCTGTGCCACAGGCGCCAGTGAACTGGACAATGGATGTAAATTGGGACAGAAATCAAGAAAGAAGAGTTGGGATGCATTTCAGCCTCAGATCAAGCTACAGTATGCGTTATAAGGTGAAATAATCAAATGGGTAACCGTCAGCCATTCCGACAGAGTTATGTAACCAACGGGGTTGCATCCACACTTGTGTATAGCACAAAAAGGAACATTTGTGTGGTAATTTGCACTTTTTATTTTTGAGGATGATGTTTAACCCTTTCGGTTACAGTGGTCACATCAGTGGACATCTATCCAAAAGTTATCATTAGTTTACCTCACCACCGCCAGCCCAGGTCACAATTTTTGTTGTGGTAATAAGTAAAAGATATTGATAGACGTCCAATCCATTTTAACTGGGAGGGGCTGGAAGCGATCGAACAATCAGTTGAAATGGATTGAATACCGTAAGAGGCAGCCATAGAGTTAAGATATGAGAGGTCACAAGATTCATCAAACAAAACAAAATTAAATGAATAACTTTCCCACAGCAAAATTCACACATGGGACACTTATTTGAATTAATGTTATTATTATTATTATTTTTTTTAATCTTGATTTATTTCAATAATTTTTCATTTATATTTTGAAGTTTTGATTTTTTTTTTAGAATGAATTTCATTTCATGTAGAATTATTTCTATTTTATTACTTCATTACTATGTATTTTTTTTTTCATGTGCTTTGTTTCTTAATTTAAAAAAATACTATTTAATTTTTGATTTGCCCCCGCCCCCATGACTAGGGTCATAGTAGGGCCATCAGGGAGTGTCCCGCAATACAAACCCTCAAAACTCGGCTCAAGCACTTTTTGAAAGTAAACCAGTCCTGCAATCACTGACTTTTAAAGCGCCTGTGACACGATGAAATTAAATAGCATTATTATGTGAATTAAAATCATATTTTGAGATCATTCGACTATATACAACAATTTGGCAAAGCGCAGATGAAGAGAAATGTTTCTTTTAATCTGCCGTTTAGCCCCGCCTATCATTGTAGCGCTCTAGTGCCTCCATCTAGGTGATGACGTCGGCAGAGTAACGATTTCAGCTGATTTAGAAATCAGCCCAATGGGGAAGATTCAGAACGCGGAAAATGCAACAGACAGCAGCAAAATGTCATCATTGTTTTTATCTCTCTACTCCAATATTTTTACAGTATGTATCTAAGTAATTTCCCCCAATTGCTAAATAAATTGTATGGGATGAAAAATAAGTCTTGTGTTAAATAGAATTAGGCCTTGGGGTGGACCCTGAAAAAGTGCCTAGAAAATGGGTTTCGTTCCACTGTCTGGGCACTACTTGTTCAATGCATTTTTTGATAAGATAATACCCTTCTGAACTTTGGGTTAAAAGTTCACCCAACGTTTCCCTGCACCAATTTTGTCAAAATCTAGGAATATATATGTATAGAGTGGGGAGAACAAGTATTTGATACACTGTCCATGGGTTTTCCCATGGGCAGTGTATCAGTGTGTATATATACACACATATATATATATATATACACACACATATATATATATATATATACACACACATATATATATATATACACACACATATATATATATATATATATATATACACACACACATATATATATATATACACACACATATATATATATATACACACACACATATATGAAATGTGCACTCTCAATAAAACAATAGCACTTCATTGGAACATCCATCTTTTTTGGCAGTCAAATTGAACAAAGGTCTATTTTTTTGGAAAAGGGAAAAGAGCCTTTTTTTGTTGTTGTTTTAAAGGTGTTAAAATGGAGAGTAACATTTTGATAATGAAACTAAACATAGGAGAGATGGTGGGTGATTACTCATCAATATCAGTATCATCAGTGTCATCATCCCATTTCCTTTGAAATATTTTCACAGTCCTGGCAGTGGCATAAATCTGTACAGGACATTTTTGCAGACAAGCATGAACATCTTTCAGTCTCACACTTGCTTATCTTGCAACCACAGTGGATTACCTGTAGCACACTATCTGGGGCAGGATTTCTAGTCATCCATTTTACTGTTAATTCACCATCCTCAATGTCCCATCCATTGCCAATTGGTGAAGGGGCACACATCATACCAGTCAGACAATGTCGCATTACTGCTGCCTCGTAGTTTGCCCTTTTGCTGTGTTGGAAGAGAGCATCACTTGTTGGAGGAATGGACATTCCAGATACACAATGTCTTGACATAGAGAGAGAACTTTTAGATTCACATCATCAGGAATATCAACATACCCGGCTAGTGTTGGTTCTTCTGTTGCACCAATCGATTGTACTGTTCAACAGGCACAACAGCTTTCGCTTCACATACATTTAAATCTTCTGCTGTGGGAGGCCATGGGCATTTCAGTGAGGGTGATTCGCTTAGAATGGTCCTCAATAGCAGCCCTGCACTGTAAAGTGTCCTTCTTTGTTCTGTGGATTTCCAACCAGATGTTGTGCTAGCCATTTGTTCAGTGTCACTTTCTTGTCTTACCTCAGTAGAGTCGGTAGCTGATGTACCTGATGACTGAGGTATCCTGTCTAAAAGTTTGTCTGTTGATGATAAAGTCTCCAACAAAAAAAACAAAAAAAACATTTCAGACATGTTGCGCTGGAAAGGGGTGTGAAAAACTATGGGGAGAGATTTGTCTCAAAAATATTCTCACAAATACTTTCGCGATTTACACATATCTTTTGTCGATGCACAAATATATCCAAGATTTTCACATGTATTTTCGAGATCCACAAATATATCCATGAGTTTCACATGTGTTTTTGTAATCCACTAATATATCCTCGAAATTCACATGTGTTTTTTAATGTTGTGCGTGCACTCATCATGAATTATTGTTTGCAAACATTCGAATTGTATTTGTGAATCAGCGGCCGCGTGCATTTATTTTTGAGACAAACATAACAAGAACAAGTGCATTGGCGATTCACACGTGTTTTTCAAATTCACAAATACATCCGCGATTCTCACAAATACATGAGTGATTTTCACACGCGTTTTTCAGATCCACAAATACGTCCGCGTTTTCCACAAGTGTTTTTCAAATCCACAAATACTTCCGCAAGTTTCGCATGTTTTTTAATGATGTGCGTGCAATTATCATGACTTGACATTTTTTAAGTATTCAATTTTGCTTGTGAATTGCTGGAGCTGTGTTCTTTAACAGCAAACACGCGCATTTCTTTTTGAGACAAACGTCACTCGATGTTTCACCAAGATTTTCTCACACACAGTAAGCCGAGAATTTTCACGTGTCTCAAATAACCTCCGCCTTCATCTGATAGGTGGCAGTTTTGAGCGCATAGACTATAAAAGTATGATTCCCAAACTTCAAGAACTATCAAGACTGTCCGTGTACCTTGAGGCCGTTTGTTTTTCCTTCTAATTTTGGAAAATAAAAAACGAAAAACGAACCTTAATCCGTTTTTACAATGTCAATTTATTGAACTGAAGTCGAAAAACAAAATACGACCAATATTTGTTTTCCTCCGAGTTCGCTTTTACAATGAGCCTTGAACCGGAAAACGATGTTTTTCTTCAATAAGGCCTCGTCTTCCGGGTCATGGCTCATTGAATTCTTTGCAAAAACAAATCTTTATTTTTGGACAATTAGAGGCAGAAGACACTTTTTGTGTCACAACTTTTTAATGGCACCTATGTTTTACGCGGAGTTTTGGGATTATTTTCAGTTACCAGTTAGACCTAAGCAATATGCTAGTGTTGATGATGCGATTCCTTCAGGATTCATTATGCTGTGCAGAAATGTAAACATGCCATTTCAAACTTTATCTCCTCCAAATATACTAAATTCAAGTGTGGGGAAATTATGTTTACTACATAACAAAAATTTGAATAGATATACTCGATCTCTATTTCAGAACGAGATTAGATCCAAAGCATATGTTAAGTCTTTTTGGAGATATCATTTGGTCCACGCCTAAGTATGGACTATCCCCAATATGTTTCGGTTGACAAGTAAGGTCAAAGAAGTCGCTTTCAAAATTATCTATAGATAAGTACTATCCTGCAAACCACTACATGAAAAAAATTAAAGTGGGACATTGATACAGAGACAGTTCAGCACCTTTTTTGGACCTGCTCTTTTTCCAATAAATTTTGGAAAGAACTTTGCAAGTTCAGAATCAGGAGCCTACACATGTGGACTTCAAACTCAAATGGGAAAATGTCTTTTTTGTTTTTGTTTCTATAAGAATCTCAAGAAAGAGATTGTTTCTATTATTAATCTTGTCATTTTGTCGAAATTCTACCTACACAAATGTAAATTTAGCAAGCTGTTACCTTCTTTTTCTCACTTTCATAACGAGACTGTGTGCTACATAAATCTGTTTAAAAAATCAAATAATCTAAAAGCGGAAAATAACAATATTTGTGGAAAAACTTGAATCTCTTTGTGAATAATTGCTCACAGCATTATTCATTGTTTTTTTGTTTTTGTTTTGTTTTGTTATTTTCCTGATGTGCAATGTTTGAAATGTTTATAACCCCCTGGCATATTTGTGCTGTTGTTTTTTTTTTTTTTGTTAATAAAAACAAATATTGGACATATTTTGTTTTTCGACTTCAGCTCAAAACCATTAATTGGTAAAATGGATTAAGTCTCGTTTCCGTTATTGAATTAGCAGTTTTTAATTGGGAAACGGGAGATGATTCATTTCTCTTTTTTTTTTTTTTTTTTTTTATTAACACACATAAAAACAAAAAATGGAATAGGGTAGGTTTTCCAACGGACCCAAGACACCTGTTTATCTGTTGCCCGGTGTAATGTCACCCGCTAGGTGTCCGTATGTGATCTGGGGATGGGGATGGCGTGGCTCTGCGGTAGAGTAGTTGTCCCCCAACCCAGAGGTTGTGCAATTCTCTGCCCTGATGAACTCGCCTAAGTATCCTTGAGCAAGATACTGAACCCCACATTGCTCCTGGTGCTGCGTCACCTGTATGTAGATGGCGATGTAGTGTAAAGCGCTTTGAGCGCCTTGAAAGGTGGAAAAGCGCTACATAAGTAGAACACCATTTGCCATCTGTGTTGATGGGCACTTTTGACCTTTCTATGCGCTCAATACTGCCGCCTATCGGACTGAGGCGGAGGTTATTTGAGACACGTGAAAATTCTTGGTTTACTGTGTGTGAGAAAATCTTGGTGAAACATCGAGTGACGTTTGTCTCAAAAAGAAATGCGCGTGTTCGCTGTTTAAAAAAAAAAACAAAAACAAAAAAAACACAGCTCCAGCAATTCACAAGCAAAACTGAATGCTTAAAAAATGTCAAGTCATGATAATTGCGCGCACATCATTAAAAAAAACATGCGACATTTGCGGAAGTATTTGTGGATTTAAAAAACACACGAGGAAAACGCGGACGTATTTGTGGATCTGAAAAACACGTGTGAAAATCACTAATGTATTTGTGAGAATCGCGGATGTATTTGTGAATTCGAAAAACACAAGTGTGAATCGCGAATGCGCTTGTGTGAGAAAATTTGACCGTTTCTTGTTATGTTTGTCTCAAAAATAAATGCACTCGGCCGCTGATTCCCATATACAATTCGAATGCTTACAAACAATAATTCATGATGAGTGCACGCACTACATAAAAAAAACACATGTGAATTTCGAGGATATACTTGTGAATTACAAAAACACATGTGAAACTCATGGATATATTTGTGGATCTCGAAAATACATGTGAAAATCTCTGATATATTTGTGCATCTACAAAAGATATGTGTGAATCGCGAAAGCATTTGTGAGAATATTTTTGAGACAAATCTCTCCCCATAAAAAACTAATTGGGGGAAATCACACTTCAATCTTCTTTTCAGCATATCCCGCCTGAAACAAAGTTAAAGGGAAAGATGAGCACAAGACACACATATTCACATCACACACACCCACATAATACATTCACTCTTGCGCTTATATTTCTCATTCACACAAATACACCAAAGAGAACAAAATGAAACGTTCTCTCAAGGCTTTTTTTCAGAGACTAAATAAAAAAAAAAAAAAAAAAACTTTTTAGTATGAATATTTATAAATTACCTGTAGTCTGAAGCATCAAGATCCTCATGGTTCTTCACGATGTTCACGAACAACCTTCTTGGCTTGTCCATTCTGAGCACTTCTTTGTCAACGATAATCCTTTGACGGATCACTTGTTCACAAAAGAGTTTGTAGCTCTCAGCATAGGGTTGTCTGAAACACACACACACACACGCACGCACACACCCACACACACTTAGGATGTGCAAAGAGTAACGCTTTCGATGCTTTGGCTAAAGGCAAGCAGAATACAAGTGACATGTTGTTGACCAACGCTTTACCTTTGAAATGTGTCATTTTACAGCGAACTTATCCACATGAGCACCAAGTCCAAGCCCACCAAGTCCAGGAAAGAAGTGCCCTTCCAAAACAACTGTCATATGAAAGTGCAATAGATGCTTTTGCATCAGTGAAGACAAGGTGAGTAAGGTTATAGGTCGAGGTGAAAAAAAGTTGCATTTTAAAGTGTTCGGTTTGTCTTTATATAGGTTTGTGTTGGTGGGGGGTGTTAATCATATTGTAACAACAATTGTAAAAGTCATCAAGATTGTGTTCAACTGCAGGTTTTTTGTTGTTGTTTGTTTTCCCTTCGGTCATTAAAAGTTCAATTATCCCTCCCCCTCCAGCACCTCAACCTATATGTATTCATGATCCAGATCAATTGAGATCACAGACAATGGTTTTGGAGCTAAGTTTTCTGTTGTGTTGAAGCACATGTCTTTTGGACATTCTCTTCCTACGTTTGATACATTATGACAAAACACACACACAAGCACCACATACAAAATTATCCATCTCGCAATGTGAAACAAAACACCTGGAATGTGAAGCGTTGCATTGAAAACCTCAGTCCATGTAGAACTGTAACATATATGTATTTATTTTTTATTTTTTAATGTTAATTTTATTTATATATGAAAAAATACAATTATACATTAATACAAATCTATTGGGTTTATTGATAATTTATTGATTAAAAAATCATTAAGATTATAATGGAATTAAAAAAAGTAGATATTTATTTATATCATAGGTAAATACTATGACCCTTTAGTATAAAACTAAAACTAACCAAAACTAAACTACAAGAGTATTTAACTGCCATTAGTCAATACTTAGTATTATATATTTAGTGTTATTATATTTAGTAATACTACTACTACTAATAATATAGTATTATATAATACTATAAAATTAAATTAAAAAATAAATTATTATGAATTTATTAAATTTATTATTATTAAATTAAAATTATTATTATACAATTTAATAGTAATATTTAGTGTTATTTTTTTTTAATTCATAATAATTTTAATAGTTTTAAAATAGTTATATATATACATTTGTATTAATGTATAATTTTGGTTCGTTTAGCTTACTACTGACAACAACAGAAGTGCGCTTATTCTTAACTGGGAGGACTGGCTATGGATTCTCACGTTTCTGTGCCAATGACGGTGCTAGACGTCCAATCCATTTGCAGCCTTCCAAGGCAAACCGAAGTGAATGTTTCAGGTTTTCAGTCAGTGGCGGTCAGTGAGTTAAATGAGTGGTATATCAATGCTTAAAGTCAGTCGTTAGTTTTAAATAGGCTTTACTACACCCTTTTTTCAAAAGTTCACAGTCGGATCAGAAAGTGTCTCAAAACCGCGGATGTATTATGTATTGTTTCCATTGTTTCAAATGAGACTGACAGTTTGCTTAATATGTCTAGTAATCTGACAAGTATACATTTCCCCGAGGTGGGGCCAATAAAATGCCCTTTTATATTGATCCCCTAATGATCTGAAGAAACAAATCCAGTCCCAACAACGTTTGCAGTGAACCTTGAAGTCAAATAAAAACGTGAACTCACCAAGCGAAGCCCAAATGCCAAGCACGGTCAACGCTTGGAAAAGGAGCGATTGTGCCTTCTTCATCTCTCAGGTCCAGATAGAAGATCAGCCAGATAAACTTCAGAGGAGAATTTAATACGACGCAAGCCTCTTTCGCTCTGTGACAGACACACAAGCTTGACTACGTCACGCACGCACGCACGCACGTCCAACGACACAAAGGCTGGAGGATGACGCTCTAAAGAACTCGTGCATCAAAAGAAAACAAACATACAAACAAAGAAGAATTCGTGCATCAAACACGTCTCAACGTCACGTGGAACATTTGGAAATTAGGGTCGTACTAGTGATGGAGAAACCTTAGCTTTCTGAAGCAGTAAATATATATCAAGCAACGTGTCGAAATGGTTCATTCAGTGTTATGAAGCATTTGCCACGAATCAGTGTGGTGAGTCACGACAGACGACACTGCTTCACCGCTGCTTTCTGTACCGCTGAAGCAAATGTGTTGAGATGGTTCCGTGCTACGAGGCATTTGACACAATTCAGTGTGGTGACATCTTCTGGACAAAAATATATTGAATTGTCATCTAACCAAATGACCAAGTGTCATCTGAACAATGAAACCTGTGGGTGGTATGGTGGTTATATACTATGTCTGATGTGCGAGCAGTAGTGGGTTTGACCACTAGCCTGAAATGTATTCTTTATTCTTCCCCCAGATTAATAAAAAAAAATAAATAAATAATAATAATAATAATGAAAACAAACAAACAAAAAAAAGCTGTTGTGTTACTTTTAAATGAAATACGCAAATGCTTGTGCAATAGGGAACTCTTGATGGTAGGTGTATAGAATGCTAGTGACACTGGGATGGGGATTTGGGTGTTTCACACATTTTTATTTAAAAACAGAATCATCTCAGCAGCATTTGGTTTCAGCCGGTTCCTCTTTTTGCTAATGACCTCTCCAGCTTTTGACAATATTCTCTCACATGGCACGAACAAATATACAAACTGACAGATAGACAAACAAACACAAAAACTGACAAACAGACAGACACAAAAACAAACACAAAAACTGAGACACAAAAACTAAATTGTGTGTGTGTGGGGTGGGGGATGCGTGGGTGTGTGTGTGCGTGTACTATGGCGAGAGGCTGACGTGACTGACCTGAAAAGAAACTGCTTTTCTGTACTGTTTCTCTTTTTTATTTACCAGCTTTCAATTTAACATGTTTAACAATTGTACATGCAGTCTAAACATTAAGTATATGAAAATGTCTTGTAAACAGTAAGAATTCAAGTGTGAACATTTATAACAGCTAGTATGACTTGAACAACATTATACAAATCAATACGACGACTGTGCAAACATGTCATTGTAACACAAATGACATACGACTTGAACAGTACACTTCAAACAGACAACTTATTGTTCATGGCTGATGTGACATTATTACTTTTTGCTTTTTACTTCAATGTTTCTGTTTTTTGTTTTTTTTTTCTTCTTTTTTTCAGAGCATTTTTTTAAATACATGCACGCACATATGCACCCCCACCACAGAGACACACGCTAAAGCTATATTGCTCTTATGCCAATGAAGCGTTTAAGATTTTATGATGGCCGTAATGACAGAGAATAAAGCAAGCACATACAGAAAAATAGCGGTGGCCATTAAATGGTGATATTATAAGCCCCACTGTTGGATTATAATTTATGGTGAATGCTTTACCATCATAAAAGCTGTCAAAGAAATCACACACACACACACAGATACAAAATAACGCGACATACTAATTGCTAGATGCAGTCGGTGCCCAATCCACTCATTAAGTTCAGCCGTTTTGACAAGGTTAGAGCCGCTATCAGACTCCATCACGTTCATTTGTAGCGTTAGCCGCTAGCGTCAGCCAGTAGAAAGCAATAGAAGCACCCTCTCATGAAATCGTGAGGAAAGCGGGTGAAAGCCTGCCTGGAGGCCGCCAAGAGTCTACTTAATGTCGGGTGAAAGTTTGGCTAAGCTCCCTTAAGCCCGACTCCATCACGTTTGCTTGTAGCATTAGCCGCTAGCGTTAGCCTACTGGGCTGCTGTTTGCTTGATTTCCTGATAACCACGTGACTTCACATGTAAACACACTGACTGCTTTCTTAAAGGGGAACGAACGTAGCCGAACAACACAGCGTCAAAGCGGGATGAAAAGACTATATTCACTTGTTTTATTAAATGACCAAATTTACCGACATGGTCAAAATTACGTCGGTCATCGTGAAGAATTTTGGTAACGGTCAATTTTTGGTAAACCACCTGGCTCTGCGGAAAACTCATTTGGGTACAATGCAACAGGTATCTGGATCTGTCAGGACATCTGGTATTGAATGAAAGAGCTACTATTCGTCTATGTACTGCCCAAAAATTATTTATTTTCTTTATGGTACAACAGACGTTATGGCCAACACATATCAAGGGGACGCCGCGTCCCCGATTTTACTACGCAGAGTGTAAAGAGTTCATTCTTGGATAATTGTGAAAAAGTGATCATCCGGGATGGAGGATCGAGCCGCTACTCCTCCGCATTGTGAGGAGCCAGCTGAGGGGGTTCGGCCATCTGGTTTGGATGCCTCCTGAACGCTTGTCCAAAAAGAATATACAAAGAATATTTTATTTAAGGCCAAAATTGAGTTTTTAAATATTCTATTGTATTTTTCTTGGTCTAAGCTGTTTTTTTTTATTATTATTATTATTATTTTTTTTTATAAGATTGAAATGAAAACTGTTTGTGGTCTTGCGCCTGTCCTTCACCACAAAAACCGGCGTTACTTTGGAAGGGCATAGGTTTGGTCTCAACATTCGTAGGGACGATATAACAGCATAACTTGCATGTAGGTACACTTTTTGCTGGGGACGGGACATCAATTAGACCAAACAGATTGGATGAAGGGGGCAAAGGGCCACATTTCTCATGTATATGAACCTAATTAATTAATAGGCAAAATGATCAATGCAAAATAAATCCTTATCTTCTGATAATAACTTTTACGTGCATTGGTTCAGATGATACACTGTTCGATTCAAACCTTTGTTTTCAAAAAATACTAAAGAAACATTTTGAAAACTTCCTGAATAAATGTCTGGTTTTTATTAGCAAACATAAACATAATGAAAATGATTCACTTAATAATGGTAGGGTCAATTCTATCCTTACAACATATGGAACTATTGAAAGATCTAAATTCTCTATATAACTGAACATTATATCATGCAAAAAAGGTAAGGCTAATTAAAAGTTTGTGGGGACAATTTTAGCATCCTGAAAAGTTGGTAGTGTTATGTACCTACCGTCCCTATGCAAACCTACGCCCTTTTTGTAAAAGTCCTCCTTATTTTCCTTTACTTTAAAAAAAAATCTCTCCGCCTCAATGGAGAGGATTGCTTCAATTAGATCGTTCTGTGTTCTGTTTGACATGCCAGAAAACACAGTGGACGTGTCCAAATGTCTAGCTAACCTTTCATCTTTCTCAGCAAAACCATGTAATCGTTCTACATATATGCCACGTTTAGAAGAGCTTACACGCTTTCACCACGAAATGTTAACTCCTGTTTAGCTAGGATGCAGGTTGCATTAATGAGGTCTTTCAAACTCTTTCGGTTTTCTTTTACCTTAGCCTTGAGGATGCTACCGTTGAGCTTCCGCTGTTCTTCAAAGCCAAATCGATCCTTGAGCTTCCAAAAGTTTTTAAAGCAATCAGGCTTTGAATGTGAGTGGTCGAGCTCTCATGTTTGCTGAGGCTTCGTGGTAGTTTTTTAATGTCACAATATCTCGTGTTAGTCCAGACATTGGCACAAGTTGAGAAGAAAAGGCAGGGAAAGCAGCAAAGGCGATTTTTCGAAGGACAGCCACATAGCCAGTCTTTTCCGGTGTACCAGTCCGTTTGAAAAGCGCGAGTTATCTTCTGTCCCGTAGTTTGAAGCAAACCTTTTAGCTCCGGTGTTGTGTTAACCGCGTCCACTTTTAACGGAAAGTCTAGTTTCACGTACGCCCCTTTGCAGTGCGGCAGAGTACTATCTGCCGCAGCCTGTGCCTTTTCACTGCGGTTTTATTTCCCATCAGCAAAACTAAATATGTCGCTAACAAACATTAAACTTTAAGGGATAAAGACATTAGCCAGACTGTGGAAAATCAGGTCAAATAAACGTATGTGGAAACATTATAATGGCGACATGCAGATGTACGGCAACCAGCACGCTCCAATTCCATGTATCAACCCGGTTTGTTATGGATTGCGCAATCAGAGGTGAGGCTTTACTCGTTGCTGCCGCACCTCTCGTTTCATTTCTTTATTTGAACAGGAAATAGGCAAATTCAGCGATTTTGACTATAAAAATGTTTGAAATGAGTCATACATAAAGAGCAATGGACAAATATGAATAAAAAATCAATGCTATAATTACTTTTTTGTCATGATGACAGGTGAGGCAGAGCCTCCCCTGACCGCACGTCACTGAATTATGCAAAATACGCATAAGACTTTGGTGAAACTGTATTTAAACATTTTAGCAACTCGTTTAGCTCAACAAATACACTGGATGGCAATATTTAGTCACAATATACAAACTATGTCAGGAGTCTTGTATGTTGTGAAGACAACGTACAAATGAACGTAAGGCACAAATGGACCCGCACGAAAAAGGAAACTACGGCGTCCGTCGAGGGACAAATGTAGTCATTGGCTTGATAATTTAATACTCGCCATTGACACCTTGTGGTGTATTTAAATCACTACCTAACATAGTTAAAGAGTGACACTGTGGAAGTACAGCAGTGTACTCATGTGACATCGCCGCCCTGCGACATCAACAACAATGGCGAGCTACTAGTTACTTTTTTGATTTAAAATTTTGCAACTTGTATTAAAACGAAAACATTAAGAGGGGTTTTAAGATCAAATGATTATAACTCGTACTAGAATTTATCGTTTAAGAACTACATGTCTTTCTATTCGTGGTACCCTTTAAAGTGGCAGCAGGGCACTCAGAATAGGAATGTATCTATCTGCCTGCCTGTCTTTTGGCCTGCCTGCCCATCTATCTGCTTGCCTGCAGCCCTGCCCATCCTAATAACTGTTGTTCCAATTATCTGCTCAATTGCTTACCCCCAACAAAACAGTTAAAAAAAAAAAAAAAAAAAAAAAAACAGCATATATGAATGTATATGTAATATAAATAAAGTTTTTTTTTTCTGTTTTAAAGCCATTTGGGAACTTTCAATACCACAGTATGTAGTTTTGTTATACATACACTACCGTTCAAAAGTTTGGGGTCGCTTTGACCCCAGACTTTTGAACCGAATTGTACATAATGAAAAATCCCATATGATACACTATGATAGACAACTTTGAGTGTAGGCTAAAACATGATGTTCTTAGTTTTTTATCAACTTCAGCTTTGGTGACAAAGCATTACATTTTATTATTATTATTTTAACTTTACTTTCTGCCCAACGGCACTCACAGGGGGAATAAACAATACGCTTAGTCCCGTGTTTGGGTTGTATTTAGAAAAGAAACCAGCAATCTAGTTAAAATACATGAACAAAACCAAAAACTGCGAGCACGACGCAATTCAGACATTGTTATAAAGTACGTTGTTTCCATCTCGTGGTCAAATATCAAAAGCGCAACCAACGTTTTATTTCAGGTGCGATCGTAACGTTGTTCATCTCCCGTTGTCCTATGGCTCAAAAATTACGCACCCTACGAAATTAAAATGTTAAATCCAAATCTGTTTTTTTAATGATTTGTTTTTTAAATGATGAAACAACATGTTATTTATCAATCGAACCCTTTTTTATTTAACCATGTATCCACACATGACAAAAAGTCATTCACCAATGAAAATGACTCTTTATTTAATATCAACGTTATTATGATTATTATACCACATTAGATATGTGCAAGATAATATAAATTTAACATCACAAACAATAAAATATTGTCGAAATGATAATAACAAAAAAAGTGTAGAACATTCTACTTGTGACGATTTGGCTCAGACGTGCTGATCACTACAGCGGCTCTGGTTAGAGAGCACAGGAAGATGAAAACAAATTATTTTGTGGGGCTCATGTGCAGGTGTGCATACATGTACACACATTTAGTATCTGGTAAATAACGTAGACTACAGAAATATAGTCAACATTCACTGACCTCTTAATGTGTTAGTTTATTAAACATTAAACAACATCATTTTAACTATAAACCAACTTCAGTGAACATTTGCACGCCATCTCCCTTCAAACCACTACATTCACTGTTGACACATTCATTTGTTTTGATATGATGCTAACAGTAGGGAGACCATATATTGATTCCCCCAAAAAGAGAACACTTGGCCCGGCCTTGAGTCACTTGAATTTTACTCGATGTTCACTCAAAGATGCCTATATAACGTTAATATATGGCGGAAAACACAGACAAGACTGAAAAAGCAGTTTCTGCTCTTGCACCCTTCTTTAAAATAAACTGTAGCATTTTGAGCCAAAAGAACCGATGTGTTTGATAGAACAATATGTCTATATGCTGCCATAGCAGATTCATGGTGCATTAAGCCCCCGAACTATTTTTAGTTGGTCCGTTTTACCCTGGAAACCCCCGTTTACAGACGTCGCGCAACCGTTTTTGTTTCTGCCAAGCCATAAAAAGAAAGTAATTATATTTATTATCCAAAATGTCTGCCATTTTGAGTTTAGAATCATTAAACTGTGTCTAATATTTCGTTTAAGAAAAACGACTTAAAAAAAATATTTTTAATTTTTTATTATCTTAATATTATTATTGAATATATTTATTTTAATTTTGAATCATTTTTAAACATGACATATTTTAAACTTTTAATTACATTACGTCACAATGAAAACAATTGGCGTCTGTAAATAAGTCACAGATATCTACCTCATAACTATCGCTTAACTGTATTTGTTTGTTACTGTCGCATTTTCCCCGTTATGTTAGATGATTCATAATCGATCCAAACAAAGAAAATTAGGGGGGGGGGGGGGGACGTTTAAAAGGGTAAATATATGAAAAAGAAAATCTCGACTACTCCTTGATGTCCGTGATTTCTGCGTGGCGATTCTTGTTATATTACCATGTTTTACCCATAAAATCCGCCAAAAAAACAGCTGTGGCCATTCACAGCTCTGTCTTGACACTTGGTGATACATGCTACATGGAGTTTTCGGATCGATAAATGAAAGTACACGATAAGATCTCGTTAAAGTCATGGCGTCTGTAATTCTGCTGTCGCGTTCTCTCACCTCCAGATAGGCTTCCGCTGTTTAAAAAAAAAAAAAAATTTTTTTTTTTTTTAAAATGGCCACCTGTTCAAATTTTTTCTTCCCCCAGAAAATTGAGATTTTAAGCTTTCCAATGATGTATCACACATGCATATAGGTCAATTTTGAAATTTGGCCAAATTGGGGGTCTCGGAGCAGAACTTCAAGTCATCTGAGTGTTTTGCGCCATATTTATAATGTGCCTCCTCCGTTTGGATAGAAAAAAAAAATAGTTTTATTAAAATATATTTTAAATATATAATATACTGTATATATATCTACTGTACAGTATATGTTATACAACCAAAGAAAATTTCAAATTCTCAGAGGTTACTCGAGAGGCTTCATTCTTCCTAAAGAAAGAAAGAAGAAAAAAAAAAAAAAGCAGACAATAAATATGCAAAAAAGAAAAAAAAAAAGAATGAATAATGATGAAAGAAAAATATATATATATATAATGCAGATCCATGGACCCGGTTTTCTGACGGGCCGCCTCGTCCTGCTCGGCGTAGCTCTTGGGGCAGTAGGAAGCCATGCGTTCCAGGTTGGTGGCAGCTACTGCCATCTGGAATTTGTCGTAGATGTAGATCAGAGGCAGCGAGTCCACGTCCTGCCACTGGTGGTTGTCGGTGTTGTGGCGGGTGGTGACAGTCTTTAGCCTGTCGTCTTTGCCCATCTCCAGGGGCGTTCGCGCTGTCACACAGACGTAGCGGTCCTCAGAGCTTGCCGCGTAGACGTTGCACACGATCTTTGGCGCCGACTCCAGGTTGTGTCACTTGTCTATTTTCATTATTTTGGTAGACCTCTGACTCCATGAGAGTCAAATGCGTTGTCATCTATTGATGGAGCTGGTTTATGGTCATCTGGAGTTCTATCAAACACTGAACATCCAAGAGTATCGGTGCTCGGTTAAGCATGCTCGTTCTCCTTGCTTGCTTGTGATGTTAAACCACGATGTTTCTGCATACCGCTGTAGTCTTCTTTGACGTTGATAGTATTTGGACACTGATGAAGAAGAGATGTGCGTCCGTTTGATAGTATATTTGCCTTGTATACATTTACATCCGAAGGCTTGTGGACTGTTCCTAGGCACACATCTCCAACGATGACCCACCCCAGGTCCAGCCGTTGTGCATAAGGAGCATTATTTGGTCCGTTGATCTGTTCTCTTACTTTGTGCACTCTTAAGATGTCTCTTCCTAAAAGCAGAAGAATGGGAGCGTCGTGATCGACAGGATACAGTTTGTTGGCAATTGGCTGTAAGTGAGCGTGGTGGAGTGCAATATTTGGAGATGGAATTTCAGTCCTGTCGTCTGGTACCATCTCACACTCGATTAAAGTGGGCAAAGGAAGTTGTGATTTCCCATCCATAGCCTCCAGTATGAAATTCGATGCTCGTCGACCTGCTGTCTCTTGTATACCTGAGCATGTTTTCAGTGTGTATGGCATCATCTGAGAGTTTACACTGAAAATTTCAAAGAATTCAGTCTTAGCAAGAGACTTGTTGCTCTGTTCGTCCAACACAGCATACACTTTAACAGCTTTCTCTCGTTGACCAGCTTCACTAAGCAGATCTTGGAACATGAACGTGAGCCATTTTCGCTTCCACAAATCTTCGTACACATGGAGTTGACTGAGGATGATGAGCTTTCACTTTGCTCCCCGCTGTCGTCTTTGTTGGTTGTAGTCTGGTGTGTAGCTTCAGCCGGTGGACCAGGGTGCAGAGCTGATATGTGTCTTTCACTATTACACTCAATATGTTAGGGTGCGCTGGGAAGTGGACCCCAAAGCAGACAAGGGTGGCTGTGGTGATTTTCAAAAGTTTATTTGAGCACAAGTCGCAGCACCGCACGTGCACTTGGCGTGTAGCTGGCAGGTGTTGACAGGAGCTCAATCAGGCGTCGGTACAATTCAGGGAGCAGGCACGGGGAATCCTGGGACGGAACAAGAGGTCTGATTAGCCGGGTAAGAATTAATGTGGTAAATACCTGAATGCTGGACTTCACTGACGGGATTACTGAAAGTTTGGTCTGGCGACGAGCGGCAACGACGAGCTGGCTTATAAAGGCGGCTGATTTCGATGGCTTGCAGCTGTCGGCGTCTTCGCCCGTCTGGTCTCCAGCCTGCAATCAAGGAGCCCTAACAGTCCCCCCCCCCCCCCCCCCCCCCCACGGGCGACACAAGGCGCCCGAGGCACGCGATCGGGATAGGCGCGATGGAAGTCGCGTATCAGGGACCTGCACAACACCTGCCTGGCTGGGATCCAACTTCGCTCCTCAGGCCCATAGCCCTCCCAGTCGACGAGGTACTGTACCCCACGGCCACGACGGCGGACGTCCAAGAGACGTCTCACTTTGAAGGCTGGGTGCCCGTCAATTAACAATGGAGGAGGGGGAGTCTGCACCGGAGGGGACAACGGGCATGACGAGACCGGCTTTACCTGGGAAACATGGAAGGTGGGATGGACACGCAGAGACCTGGGGAGCTTGAGGCGGACTGAGCAGGGATTCACTACCTTCTCTACTTCAAAGGGGCCGACAAAACGTGGGGCCAGTTTCCTGGAATTAACTCTTAGTGGCAAGTGTTTTGAGGAGAGCCATACCTTCTGCCCCACAGAGTAGACAGGGGCTGGTGTACGGCGACGGTTGGACTGGGCCTGGGAACTTTCGGACGAGCGGATTAGCGCAGCGCGTGCTCTCCTCCAAACCTTGGTGCACCGGTTGATGTGCCTTTGCACCGAGGGAACCGCTATGTCCTGCTCTTGGGATGGGAACAAGGGGGGCTGTTAGCCCAGTGAGCACAGGAAGGGGGACATGCCTGAGGAGGCGTTCGGCAGGGTATTATGGGCATATTCGACCCAGGAGAGGTGGTCGCTCCAGGAATTGGGACAGGACTGTGCGACACAGCAGAGTGCTGCTTCCAGCTGTTGGTTTGTGCGTTCACACTGGCCGTTGGTTTGAGGATGGTAACCTGAGGAGAGACTCACACCAACGTCCAGAGCTGCGCAGAAAGCCCTCCACACCTGCGAGGTGAATTGGGGACCCCTATCAGACACAATATCAGACGGGATGCCATGCAGGCGGAAGACATGCTGGACCAGCAGTTCTCCGGTCTCCTTCGCCGATGGGAGTTTGCGAAGCGGGATGAAATGGGCCCCCTTGGAAAATCTGTCAACCACAGTGAGTATTACGGTGTTACCTCGGGAAGGGGGGAGACCGGAGACAAAGTCCAGGGCGATATGGGACCACGGGCGGCTAGGGATGGGAAGAGGGCGAAGCAGGCCAGAGCTGGGTTTGGTCGAGGTCTTGTTGCGGGCGCAAACGTGGCAAGCAGTGACAAAAGCCCGTGTGTCCTCAGGCATTGTGGCCCACCAGAACCATTGGCGCAACACAGCGAGGCTCCTGCGGATACCCGGGTGGCAGAACAGGCGAGACGAGTTGGCCCACTCCAGCACCTGTTGCCGGACTGATGCGGGAACAAACAAATTAGCCTGAGACCCCTGCCGGGGGTCCGGGTGCTCCCCAAGGGCTTCCTTAACCTTGGACTCCACCTCCCATTCCACTGCAGCAAGAAAACAGGTGGAAGGGAGAATGGGGGCCGGGTCCACCCTGGTCTCACTAGGCAGGAACTGGCGGGATAGGGCATCTGGCTTGACATTACGTGCCCCTGAGATATAGGAGAGCCTTGAGGTACTCCAGGTTTTTGTGATCAGTCAAAACGATGAAAGGCTGGCGAGCTCCCTCCAGCAGGTGCCGCCACTCCTCCAGGGCAAGTTTAACAGCCAGCAACTCGCGGTCCCCAATGCTATAGTTTTGCTCGGCGGGGGTTAGTCTGCGGGAGAAAAATGCACTGGGGTGCACCTTGCCATCGCCAGTCTGTCGTTGGGACAAGACTGCTCCCACGCCCATTTCAGAGGCATCCACCTCCACAATGAACTGTAAGGCAAGGTCAGGATGTGCCAGCACGGGGGCTGAAGTAAAGCATTGCTTAAGGTACCTGAAGGCAGCGTCAGCAGAGTCAGACCAGCGAAACGGTGAAACGGTCGATGTGAGGGCCGTTAGCGGTGCTGCGACCCTGCTGTAATTCCTGATGAACCCCCGATAAAAGTTTGCGAACCCGAGGAAACGTTGGAGTTGTTTCCGATCGGTGGGCCGTGGCCACTCTACCACTGCGGTTAGCTTACCAGGGTCCATGCGGAGTTCACCCTTGGCAATGACGTAGCCCAGGAATTTGGTCTCTGGGACGTGGAACTCGCACTTTTCTGCCTTCACAAACAGACGGTTTTCCAGGAGTCTTTGGAGCACCTGGCGTACGTGCTGCTCGTGCTCTGTGAGGTTAGGAGAGAAAATCAGGATGTCATCAAGATAAACAAAAACAAACCTGTTGATCATGTCTCTCAGCACGTCATTGACCAGGTTCTGGAAAACCGCCGGGGCATTAGTGAGTCCAAAAGGCATGACGAGATACTCAAAATGGCCCAGGGGAGTGTTAAACGCGGTCTTCCACTCATCTCCCTCTCTGACACGGACCAGATGATAAGCGCTGCGTAGGTCGAGCTTGGTGAATATACGCGCGCCATGGAGGGGTGTGAACGCCGAGTCCATCAGGGGGAGTGGGTACGTGTTCTTAATGGTGATTTTGTTGAGGCCACGGAAATCAATGATGGGCCTCAATGTGCCATCCTTTTTCCCCACAAAGAAGAGGCCGGCGCCGACCGGGGATGAGGACGGACGAATTATACCTGTGGCCAAGGACTCTGATATAGGACTGCAGCACCTCCCTCTCAGCTTCCGAGATCTTATAAATGCGCTCCTTTGGCAGGGCGGCGCCAGGAAGTAGGTCTATGGCACAGTCATAAGGGCGGTGGGGGGGCAGGGCCACTGCTCGGTCTTTACTGAAGACTAGGCTCAGGTCATGGTAGCACTCAGGGACTGATGAGAGGTCTAGCTGGTCTGGGTTCTGGACAGGATAGGCCGGAGCTAGGGCAGATTTTAAACAATTTTTATGGCAAAAGGCACTCCATGCAGTGAGCTTGGGATGGGTCCAATCCTCCGCTGGGCTGTGAGTCTTGAGCCAGGGTAGGCCAAGAACCAGCGGCGTGTGAGGGCAATCGATTACTAATAGACTGAGTACCTCTTGGTGGTTACCCGATAGAAGAAGGTGGACAGGGTCGGTTTGCTCCCCCACACTAAACAGCACCTGTCCATTGAGTGCGATGGTCTTTAACGGGACAGGTAACGAGCGCGTTCCGACGCCCAGCTGTTTCACCAACCTGCGATCAATAAAACTTTGATCAGCACCACAATCAACAAAAGCCTTCACTCTGCAGGACTGGTCTTTCCAAGTAAGTGTGGCGGGGAGCTGGAGCCGAGCTGAGGAATTGTTAAACGCATGACTCACCAGTATTTCCTCACCTACTGGTGAGCCTGCCCGTTTCCCGGACGCACCGGACAATGGCGGAGGAAATGCCCTGCTTGGCCACAGTAGATGCATAGCTGGGCAGCGAGCCTACGTGTGCGTTCCTCCTCAGTGAGCCTGGCTCTCCCTAGCTGCATGGGCTCGGGGCTCTCAGCAGAGGGCAGTGTAGAGGCGACGATGTGTGGGGAATACCCGGAAGTAGGGCCATACTCTGGGCAGCGGGACAGTGAAACTTGAAAGGCGGCGGCTCGCTGCGTTGACGTCGTCTTTCGCGAAGTCGATTGTCGATTCGAATCGAACGATCGATGAGCTGATCGAGATTCCCTGGCTCGTCCCTGGAAGCCAACTCGTCCTTGAGCGATTCGCTGAGTGCGCCGGTGAAGACCTCTTGAAGCGCGGCGTCGTTGAATTGGCTCTCAGCTGCAAGCGTGCGGAACTCCACGGAGAACTCTGCGACGCTGCGCCCCCCCTGACGGATGGACATTAGGCGTTTGGCGGCTTCCTTACCACGGACCGGGTGGTCGAAAACTTTGCGCATCTCGGCTGTGAAGCAGTCATATGAGGCGCACGCCGCCGAGCCCTTGTCCCACTCAGCTGTGGCCCAGGCTAAAGCTGGACCGCGAAGGCACCCGATCAGGTAAGCGATCTTGGCCCGCTCGCTGCCGTATGTTTGTGGCTGTTGATCGAACACGAGACCGCACTGCACTAAAAAGGCACGACAAGAGCCCAAGTCGCCATCGTAGGGGGCAGGGGGTGGCACGTGCGGCTCGCGAGGCGTTGGGGAGATGAAGTCTCGGCGGGGTGGTGACGTCGGATGCAGGGGAAGCGGCGTGAACTGCGCCTGGAGAGACTGTAGTGCCTCAGAAATTTCTCCTACCTTTTGGTAAAGATATTCGAGGGCTTGAGCGTGTCGATCAACGGCGGGGGGTGACGGGGAAGCATAACTCGGATCCATGTCCGCGGGGTCCGTGATGGCCAGACCAAGCTGTTAGGGTGCGCTGGGAAGTGGACCCCAAAGCAGACAAGGGTGGCTGTGGTGATTTTCAAAAGTTTATTTGAGCACAAGTCGCAGCACCGCACGTGCACTTGGCGTGTAGCTGGCAGGTGTTGACAGGAGCTCAATCAGGCGTCGGTACAATTCAGGGAGCAGGCACGGGGAATCCTGGGACGGAACAAGAGGTCTGATTAGCCGGGTAAGAATTAATGTGGTAAATACCTGAATGCTGGACTTCACTGACGGGATTACTGAAAGTTTGGTCTGGCGACGAGCGGCAACGACGAGCTGGCTTATAAAGGCGGCTGATTTCGATGGCTTGCAGCTGTCGGCGTCTTCGCCCGTCTGGTCTCCCAGCCTGCAATCAAGGAGCCCTAACACAATACACTTTACAACCACCTTACAGTCTTTTGGGGCCTCCTCCCACGTGAAGTGCAATCGAACTCTGGCGACACCTGCATGCAACGTTGACGCCCTGGGTCAAACATTAGGGTCAAGGGTCAAAGGTCAGGAGCGATGCGGCCTCTGTCTTCAAATTGCAAAAAGTTGACTGATTTGTAGCATTCTGCCCTACTGTTAAAGACGCTCTCTCTGATTGGTCATCAGTCCAGAGTGTGGGGTGGTACCCCAACCCTGCTCTGATTGGCCAGTTCTTCCGGTCTGCAATCTGTGACCGAACCCACTCGGATTGAACATCCCCTCCAGGGTGGCAGCTATGAGTTTTTTGTAAAACAGTTTATGAATGAGTTGAAAGTGTATTTAAACAATGAGCACTAATTCCAGTTACTTACTGCACTTTAGGCCCACATAGTCTAGTCAAATCATTTTCTCCATCTTGTTTTGCGCGTTAAAGACTAACAGATGAATGTGAGATTATCCCACTTACTTACTTCAGTAAATATTGCCATTTGTTCTTATTAAGCACATACATCTAAACGTTGGTCATTTTTTACCTAAATCAAGAAAAATCTGCTTTCAAATAATGTTTTGAACCATATTTATTCTGGAATTAAGAATATTTATAACATTTCAAAGCTTTTTAAATTTATTTTAAGGAGGTGTGTTTTTGGCCAATGTAAAAGAATCCTAAATGCCTTTGTTAGGTGAATTTTCCCCCGCAGAATATATAAAATACGTATACACAGATGAGCTCATTCATTCATATTTTAGGTCCATTTGTGTGTTGTCTTTTCTGTGGTAGTTGCAGGCGGTTGAATACGGCTGTTTGAATGTTAGAATAGAATAGGCTCTGTCATTCAAATAGTACAATGACATTAAAAATAGCAACACCCTACTAGTGCATCACACAATAAATTAATGTCAATAGTACATAAATAAATAATATACACTAGTACTACCTAAAAATAAATTTAAGTGTACGAAGGAGGTAGTGTTGATGTTAAAATAAATAAAATGATAGCCGACTCCTGAACTAGGCCAATAGCAAACTGCAATATGCAAGTGTTAATCAGATATACAAGTGTTAAGAAACTAGTATTCCATTAGAAGTAAGTTACTAGGTTTTAAATTTTCATTCACGATGTCATTCTGCCCAACAGGTAACAAGTTAACTCTGGGTGGCCTTGGCATCTTTCCATTCTGCAGGGTGGTTGAGCATCTGTTCAGAGGCTGCGGGAGGGCGGGACCAAAGTTCGACGTTGTTTCCTTCAAGTGGCGTCGTGGTCCGAAGCGCAGCATTATAGATTTCTTCATTACTGTTTTAGCTGTTGTGTTGTCTTGGCCTATTTTTTCCCCACTTTCAATTATGGGCATTTGGACTTTTCCCAATTTCTGTATGCCTTAAATGTATTTGTTATTACACTCAAATTCCAGTTTTTTTTTTCTTGTATTTAAATAAAGGAGATATAGTACACAGTAAAAGTTAAGCAGCCTGTATTGAGTCTTAAATAAGTTTAATGATAAGCAAGTGTTTTGCAGATATTGACGTGTTGAGAAATAAGGACTAGGTTTTTAATTTTCTGTGAGCACTCATTGGGAAAGTGCACAATATACAGGACTATATGCTATGCCGAGCAATATGGTTATTTGTGTGTGTAAAAAGAAGTAGCTGAGACATGAAGTACATCTCAATATGTTTTATTTTACAAGGTCATTGACCGCCTCCTTAAAATTTACAAAGTTTTCAAAAGACCTGCCAGAAAGTCCTTTGGACGTGGACGCCTTGACCATGTAGGTCTTTTTTTTTTTTTTTTTTATCAATATTTTTTGTGACCCTGTGCAGATTGGGCAAAAAGCGCACAGGCGCGTAGTATTTTACATTGCCAGTCTTCATCATCACCTTGTGGTGGTGGTGCTTGTTGTTGTGCTGCTGCTACTGCTGCTGAAGATGGTGTATTTGCTACAGCAGGTCATGTTGATAATGCTGCTAATGCTGATGCACAAGCTGACGTGAGGGGCGTAGCTGGTGCAACTTTGCCTTTAGCTTGCTACAGAACAAAAAATAAATATCACGGGTAAGCCCTGAAATGCATTAAAACACTGGCAAAGGAAATTATGTTATTTTTTTATCGACCTACTGACCTCCTCCTCCTTTGTGAGGATGTACAGTCGAAATCGCTTAACGTGACATTGATGTCCTACTCTGTCATCAGTAGCCACTGACGCACGAAGCAGAAGGCTTCCTGGACCATCTTCCATTCTTCTGCGCTTTTGGCGAGATCGTTACGGAAGAACTTGGAGAGGTCATAAAACTGCCACATCTCCTCGAACGTGAAGGACCGGAAGCTGCCATGCCCGCAGATGGCCCGGTCGATGTTCTGCTCCAAGTGGCATGACACCGGAGGGAACATATCCACGTAGCGTAGAAGCTGCTCCTTCAGCCACCACTCCCCAGTTTTGGTGTCGCACCTTCCCATCTGTCGTCGCCTCTCCTTCACGTGGCTATCGAGGAGACTTTTTAAGAGAGCATGCAGTAGTTGTTTTAAACTGATTTTTTTATTTTCTTTTGGGTAACAAAGACACACATCAATTTCTTATTTATACTCACTACTTGACATAGCAGACATCTTCCTCCATAAGCCACAGAAGGTCTTGCCTTTGTATTTCCCAAAGGTCACCGTGAGCTGGCCAAGGATCTGCTGGTCTGTTGGAGCTGCGGTGACGGCATGGCAGTTTTTCCTAGCTGTCAGGCGTAAAAAAACATCAGACAAGAAGAAATAATGTAGTTCAATTCATTTTTTAAATGAAGGAGATGTTGTTGTTTTTTTAAAAGGCATCCAGAACAATACCTTGTTTGTACATGTACTTCTCAGGCGCAGTTTAGGCAGCAAAGCATGGTGGCCGGTCATCGCTTCTGATGTACACTGAGAAACACAAAGGCAAGTGTCAACACAAAAAAGCAGGACATGACACGGAGGAAAAATTCTAGATGATAGTAATAATAAAATTGCATTTTTGTTGGTTGTGAAGACGATGCCTCCATTCCTAGCTGGCAATTAGAAAAACAAAAATGACGATGTTCAGAGATGCTAAAATGTTGAGAGGGGTGTCTTGAGTTCATCTAATTCCCAAATTCCAAAT
Source organism: Corythoichthys intestinalis (assembly GCF_030265065.1). Lineage (NCBI taxonomy): Eukaryota > Metazoa > Chordata > Actinopteri > Syngnathiformes > Syngnathidae > Corythoichthys > Corythoichthys intestinalis. The sequence continues at coordinate 80,565,043 of NC_080395.1, read as the reverse complement.
AAAAACGAACTTATTGGGGAAAGTGCAAAATTGGCCCACTTACAAAATGATGACGTCTATGTAGTACAGTATGTAGAAAGTGACCTTATCCAACATTGGGGCTTCTTCCCCTTCACATGGAAGAATCATGTTTATGGGTATGGTTCCCTTTTAAGATCTTATACTTCTGACAAACATTTCCGATGACCCTTTCAACATGGATTCTCAAATGTGCTGACAGCGGCCTTTTGTAAATGCTGGGAGTTTGACATCTGAACACTACATGCCCACACATTCTTGCATGTCAAAACCTCTGTCAGCCAAGACATTGTCCCCAGGTAACAAATATTTAAAAAACAAAAAAATCACTGTTCAGGGTTATATGTTTGTCACTTGTACGCCCTCCCCAGCCTTTTGATAAGAAACAAATGGCTCCCTTGGGTGTAATACATATTAAATACTTCATAGTGTGGTGGTGCTTGTAGCTGGAAAACATTTGGGCACGTGCTTTCAGATTTGATGAGTTTTCTGTGAAAATTTCAAAACGGTCAATAATCACAGTCTGTGTCACATCCTGATTGGTGTTGTGCGTCTCATCCTCCGTGATTAGCTGATCACCTTTTTCTCCAGCTTCATGTGTCCCCTCTTCAGTCTGTAGCTGACCACTTTCTTCTCCAGCGTCAGGTGTCCCTTCCTCATTCTGTTGGTGACTGTTTATTTCACCAGGCTCAGATGGTCCCTCCTTGGTCTGCAGCTCTTCAATGTTTGCATCCTGCTGGACCCCCATCTCTGGTGCTTGCAGTGTCTCTTTCCGTAGCTGCTCACGTTCGTCTTGCAGAGCGTGCAGTGTTTGTCGGTGTAACAGATGTGTGTCCCAGATGTAGGGGTGGTGCCCAGTCTGGGTCAGTCTCCCTCATTTCATAAGCTGGTTCACCTGCAATCACAGGTTTTATTTAGAAAGCTAGGCAAGATTGGATATTTCCATGGCATTTCACTTTCGTAAACACTTAATCAGACATGCTACCATCCCATCAGATCATCAGAATTTATAAATCAAGCCGGATGCAACGGACAGGACGTGAAAAGTGGACATGTCCGGGCAAAGAGGACGTTTGGTCATCCAAGCAAACAGTCATGGCCGATAAAAACTAGATCACGATTGTGTACGATCGGGGAAAAAAACGGACCCAAGAAGACATCATCACAACTGTTTCTCCACCAAGCATTGTGAGGAATGTTCACAGTCTATGTGCAGCGACATTAATTCACTTTACAACGCATACTCACATCATCAATGAAGGAGCCGACGTACACTGCTGGCCAAAAGTATTGGCACCCATGCAATTCTGTCAGTTAATGCTCAATTTCTCCCAGAAAATGATTGCAATTACAAATGCTTTGTTAGTACTGCTTTGTCATGTACGTGTACAATCATTTAGTTTATTTTTTTTTTGTCTGTGAATTTCAATCTGTTTGTCACTAGTAAACATACACTCCATTTGAACAAGGAGGGGGACAGCGAATACGTTCGTTCGCTTCCAGCCCTTCCAGTTCAAATGGAGTGGAGGTTTAAGTGCTGTCAATGGCAACACTTGGTCACTTTTCAGTTTTAGTCGATTTCAGCGACGCCGTTGGACAAAAGCGGTGGTGTTTTGCCTTAAGGCAGACACACACCCAAATAGTGCTGTAAAATCACGATGGTCGCCTGCAGATGGATAAAACATTTGTTTCCAGCGGCTGTGTGAAGGATTAAAAGTAACAAGGTAATGAATCCAGTTGTGGCTAAACAATAGGATAGGATCAAGGCCGGCCCAGCCTATACGCAGACTATGCAGCTGCTTAGGGCCCCTGACCACTCGGGGGCGGGGCCCCAATCTGGAAACCTCATTTTATAGGTTGTTAATAGGGCATCGTGAATAATGTGGGGCGCATTGCCGTTGATCTATGCAAACATCCATTTTCTTGTCATTACAATCTGGCAACCTGGGGAGTGACGTTAAACCTGCTTTGCGATGATTGGTGCTCAAACTTGCTTGGAAAATAGATGCACGGATATGTGGAAGAGAATTTATCCCTCTGGAGCAGAGAAAGGAAAGAAGAAAATCGTAGAAGAAAAGAAACAACAGTATAGTGCTGCAACGATTAATCGATGAACTCGAGTATTCGATTAGAAAAAACATTCGAATTAAATGTTGTTGCTTTGAGTATTTGTTTAATGAAAGTGGCATTGTAATGGTTTATTTTGAAATTGTTTGCATTTACTTTTATTGATTAGGGTGGATGCACTGCCCTCTGGTCTGCCTCTTTTTACATGGCTGAATCCAACTGCTCCCTGTTAAGACCAACGTGAGCTAAGTTTTTGTTTGAGCTAATGTTTTTTTAATGTATTCATAATTTAGTTTATAGGTATATTTAGCCGTTTTTTGTGGGAATATGTGTCTGAATCATTTGTTAAGAGCATTGTGAAAAAAACTTCAGCATTTTATAGCATTTAAGCTAGCTGACTTTTTCTATGCAAGTTAGCCAATTGTTCTTTTGTTGTACATAGATCCTCATTAAAAAAAAAAAAAAATAATTATACTCTTTGAGGCTGAGCTCAGGTATTTTAATTTTTCATGTTTCTAATCCGATTACTCGAATATTCCAACTGACTGGTCCATCAATTAATCGATTACTAAAATATTCTATAGCTGCAGCCCTACAACAGTATCGCGGTAATTGAGCATGTTGTTTATGTTGTTGTTGTTGTTGTTGTTGTTGTGCAAGACACTCCGACTTGAACGCTGTTGTCAGCTGAGCTTGTCAATATGTCGTACTGGTAATTGCCATTAGCTGCAGGGCAAAAGCCTGGAGCGAATCAAGTAAAGCGGAGCAAGCTGTCACCTGTCGGCAACGGCAAATGTACGGCTTCCGCTGATTGTAGTAAAACGAAATATTGGCATAATATGCATTTGGACTGGAGAGCGTAGATATAGTCATTTCATTTATATCGGACATTATTATCAAGTAGTATACCAATCAGAAAAAGGTTTGGCGCCATCTACTGTAAGTACTGACAATCATTTGGGGTGAGAAGTTTGAAGTATGCAGTGCAACAAAATCTGATTAATATACAAAATGTGGACGTATGGGTTGGATTGCATGTATGGGTTTCACAGTACTCTGTGACGAAATGGTGGGCCAAAAATATGGGCCCCTTGGCATTTTGCTTAGGGCCCCCAAGTGGCCTGGGCCGGCCCTGCGTGCAAGTGCATCCAATCCACGGGGGACAGACGAGATGGCAGCCCAGACTCAGCAACCTCACCTGCACCTGGCCGAGCTCACAGCCGCCCAGTTCATCGACATCTGGAAACACTTTGACGTGGATGGTCAGTGACTTTTGCTCTTTTTTTTTTCCCTTCCATCAGAAGTTCATTTCTTAAAAAGAGAAAATGTGTTAACTATTAAACATTCATTTTCTTGACTTGGAGTGAAAGATTTTGCAATTTTAATCCTATATAGGGCACTCATTTTTACACAACGTTTGGTTGCCATTGACGGCACCAGACGTCCATATCCATTTTGGCTAGGAGAGGCTAGCAGCGAATGACTACTGCCAACCCTTCCAGTCAAAATGAATTGGATGTCTAGTGTCGCCACTGACACTGAAAGATGAGCATTCACAACCATTCTTTCCAGTTTAAACGAGTTGGATGTCTACAGCTGTCAATAGCAGGCAATGAGTAAAATACTAAGAAGAACAAAAAGATCGACTTTGGAGTCTTATTGGAGATCATAACACATCCATCCATCCATCCATTATCTTCCGCTTGTTCCAGGGTCGGGTCGCGGGGGCAGCAGCTTTAACAGGGAAGCCCAGACTTCCCTCTCCCCAGCCACTTCAACCAGCTCCTCCGGCGGGATCCCAAGGCGTTCCCAGGCCAGCCGAGAGACATAGTCTCTCCAGCATGTCCTGGGTCGTCCCCGGGGCCTCCCGCCGGTGGGACATACCCGGAACACCTCTCCAGGGAGGCGTCCGGGAGGCATCCGGACCAGATGCCCGAGCCACCTCAGCTGGCTCCTCTCTACGCGGAGGAGTAGCAGCTCGACGCCGAGTCCCTCCCGGATGACCGAGCTTCTCACCCTACCTCTAAGGGAGAGCCCGGACACCCTGCGGAGGAAACTCATTTCGGCCGCTTGTATCCGGGATCTTGTTCTTTCGGTCACGACCCAAAGCTCGTGACCATAGGTGAGGGTAGGAACGTAGATCGACTGGTAAATCGAGAGCTTTGCCTTTCGGCTCAGCTCCTTCTTCACCACTACGGACCGGTGCAGAGTCCGCATTACTGCAGACGCCGCACCGATTCGCCTGTCGATCTCCCGCTCCCTCCTACCGTCACTCGTGAACAAGACCCCAAGATACTTGAACTCCTCCACTTGGGGCAGTATCTCATCCCCGACCCGGAGAGGGCACTCCACCCTTTTCCGACTGAGGACCTTGGTCTCGGATTTGGAGGTGCTGATCTTCATCCCAACTGCTTCACACTCAGCTGCGAACCGCTCCAGTGAGAGTTGGAGGTCACGGCTTGATGAAGCCAACAGCACTAAATCATCTGCAAAAAGCAGAGATTCAATGCTGAGGTCACCAAACCGGACCCCCTCAACGCTTCGGCTGCGCCTAGAAATTCTGTCCATAAAAATTATGAACAAAATCGGTGACAAAGGGCAGCCTTGGCGGAGTCCAACCCTCACTGGGAACGAATTCGACTTACTGCCGACAATGCGGACCAAACTCTGACACCGGTCGTACAGGGACCGAACAGCCCTTACCAAGGGGCTCGGTACCCCGTACTCCCGGAGCACCCCCCACAGGACTCCCCGAGGCACACGGTCGAACGCCTTCTCCAGATCCACAAAACACATGTAGACTGATCGGGCGAACTCCCATGCACCCTCGAGGACCCTGCCGAGGGTGTAGAGCTGGTCCACTGTTCCACGGCCGGGACGAAAACCACACTGCTCCTCCTGAATCCGAGATTCGGCTTCTCGGCAGACTCTCCTCTCCAGCACCCCTGAATAGACTTTACCAGGGAGGCTGAGGAGTGTGATCCCTCTATGATTGGAACACACCCTCCGGTCCCCCTTCTTAAAAAGGGGGACCACCACCCCGGTCTGCCAATCCAAAGGCACTGTCCCCGATGTCCACGCGATGTTGTAGAGACGTGTCAGCCACGACACCCCTACAACATCCAGAGCCTTCAGGAACTCCGGGCGGATCTCATCTACCCCCGGAGCCTTGCCACCGAGGAGCTTTCCAACCGCCTCAGTGACTTCAACCCCAGAGATCGAAGAGCCCACTACGGAGTCCCCAGACTCTGCTTCCTCAAAGGAAGGTGTGTCGGTGGAATTGAGGAGGGCCTCGAAGTATTCTCCCCACCGGCTCACGACGTCCCGAGTGGAGGTCAGCAGTACACCATCTTCACTATACACAGTGTTAATGGTGCACTGCTTTCCCCTCCTCAGGCGCCGGATGGTGGACCAGAATTTCCTCGAAGCCGTCCGGAAGTCGTTTTCCATGGCCTCGCCGAACTCCTCCCATGTCCGGGTTTTTGCCTCGGCGACCGCCGAAGCCGCAGTCCGCTTGGCCAGCCGGTACCTGTCAGCTGCCTCCGGAGTCCCACAGGCCAAAAAGGCCCGATAGGCCTCCTTCTTCAGCTTGACGGCATCCCTTACCGCTGGTGTCCACCAGCGGGTTCGGGGATTGCCGCCACGACAGGCACCAACCACCTTACGGCCACAGCTCTGATCAGCCGCCTCAACAATGGAGGTGCGGAACATGGCCCACTCGGACTCAATGTTCCCCACCTCCCCCGGGACAAGGGAGAAGTTCTGCTGGAGGTGGGTGTTGAAACTCTTTCTGACAGGGGATTCTGCCAGACGTTCCCAGCAGACCCTCACAATACGTTTGGGCCTGCCAGGTCTGGCCAGCATCTTCCCCCGCCATCGGAGCCAACACACCACCAGGTGGTGATCAGTTGACAGCTCCGCCCCTCTCTTCACCCGAGTGTCCAAAACATGCGGCCGCAAGTCCGATGACACGATTACGAAGTCGATCATCGAACTGCGGCCTAGGGTGTCCTGGTGCCAAGTGCACATATGGACACCCCTATGTTTGAACATGGTGTTCGTTATAGACAAACCGTGACGAGCACAGAAGTCCAATATCAGAACACCACTTGGGTTCTGATCGGGGGGGCCGTTCCTCCCAATCACGCCCCTGCAGGTCTCACTGTCATTGCCCACGTGAGCGTTGAAGTCCCCCAGTAGAATGAGGGAGTCCCCAGAGGGGGCGCTCTCTAGCACACCCTCCAAGGACTCCAAAAAGGGTGGGTATTCTGAACTGCTGTTCGGTGCATAAGCGCAAACAACAGTAAGAACCCGTCCCCCCACACGAAGGCGGAGGGAGGCTACCCTCTCGTCTACCGGGGTAAACTCCAACGTACAGGCGCCAAGCCGGGGGGCAATAAGTATGCCCACACCTGCCCTGCGCCTCTCACCATGGGCAACTCCAGAGTGGAAGAGAGTCCAACCCCTCTCGAGAGGATTGGTACCAGAACCCAAGCTGTGTGTGGAGGAGAGTCCGACTATATCTAGTCGGAACTAGTCGGAGAGGTGACATTCCATGTCCCAAGAGTTAGCTTCAGCAGCTGGGGGTCGGACCGCCAAGGCCCCCGCCTTTGGCTGCCGCCCAACTCCCTACGCACCCGACCCCTTTGGCCCCTCCCACAGGTGGTGAGCCCATGGGAAGGGGAACCCACGTTGCCTTTTCGGGCTGAGCACGGCCGGGCCCCATGGGGACAGCCCCGGCCACCAGACGCTTGCCTTCGAGCCCCACCTCCAGGCCTGGCTCCAGAGGGGGGGCCCGGTAACCCGCGTCCGGGCGAGGGAAACTGGGGTTCATTAATGTTGCTCATCATAAGGGGTCTTTTTGAGCCATACTTTGTCTGGCCTCTCACCTAGGACCTGTTTGCCATTGGTGACCCAACCAGGGGCTTAAAGCCCCAGACAACATAGCTACTAGGATCATTGAGACACGCAAACCCCTCCACCACGATAAGGTGATGACTCACGGGGGGGGGGGAGATCATAACCACAGTGTGTAAATAAATGACATTTTTGATCTATAAAATTAGTTGATTTCATGTGCTCGTTAGTAGGTCAGAATAAGGTTGGATATCGGCCAACTGTTGTAGTCGCACCTCCCGTTTTCATGGGATTACCTTCTCATGTCATTCAAACCCCCCTCTGACCTCTGTTAAACCAAACCAGTCTTATTCCGAGCCAGTATTAACTCTCACCACAACAGCTTTCTGCTTGCATATATTGTAGGTGGTAAATGCTGGAGAGGACTGCAAGACGTTCCTAATGTTGTTGTGAATTTGGTGATAAGACTTGGCTCAATTTGCTATCGTCAACGATGAGTTGAATCAAGAGCCAATGGACACGCATTGGACCCACTGGCAATTCCAATTTTGTGTTAAGACAAGATTAACACACAGAGCTGCCTCTGAATGATCGTGTTTTTGTGTCATTGACGGCGACAAATGTCCAGTCCATTTGCTAATGGTGAAGTGATAGTCAAATAGCAAAAATAGTGGCGCTTCGATGTACGAGTGACCAGACTCAAGAGTTTTTCGAGGTCTGACCTGAGGTGGTTAAAAGCAAAAGTAGTTATCCAAAACATTCCTCAAGTACAAGTAAAAAATATTCGTTGAAAAGAATACTCTAGTAAGGAGTAACTTTGTCAGTAACTGCTTACAATGTCTTATGAAAAAAAATAATAATAATAATGTTATATATTTTTTTCTCAGCACAACTTCATCTACTAGTAGATGAACTGTCATTACATTACTGTACTATAACCTATCCGGCCAAAAAGATGACACACAAACCCTCAAATTCAGACCAGAACAACACGATGAAACATCACCCAGAGCATGAGTGCCCTCTAGCGGAGAACAAACATTGTTACCGCTACTTATAACGTATAATGGAGTCAGGTGGTTATTGTTGCGACGTCTCATTGGTACAACTGAGACGGCCACTGTCGGCACCTCTGGCGAGAATAAAGTCAATATGTACAATAAAGACGAAAAATGTAATGACTCTAGTGTAGCCCAAAGTAGTGGCGTAAGAGTTGTGTTTCATCACAAATCTACTCAAGTCAAAGTAAAAAGTATCGCGTGGTAAAACCATAAGGTGGAGTTTGACTTTTCTGGCAAGAGGGGCCAAAAATGTTGATGACCCCGAAACGCAGTGTCAGCAATAAAATCAACTTACACGATATATGCTCCGATAGTAGCTTAGCCCATGCTCGTACATACAGGCACCCCAGCTGTGTGTGTGTCTGCGTGTGTGAGCGTGTGCGTTTTTCTGTCTTACCTCGTGGAGAAGTAGACGCCACATCTGTTTTGGCTATTTCCAGCCAGGAACATAATTTATAATAATACGTTGAAAATGAACTTTTTTTTTTTTTACCTTGTTTCCATTTTTGGGGGTTAACGTCTGAAGTGGAGCCAACTGAAATTCCGCTCACCATTTTGGCGATGCTCTCCGGTGTTTCATGGTCCACATCTTCAGTTCTTGGTTCTCGCTCAGTAGTTGTTGTCGCTTTTGAAAGCTTAGGTTTGAAAAAATGATGTATATCCATCTTGCCTCTTCTGACCTCAAGTGTTTTTTGGGGGGGGCTTAGCAAAGCAAATGACCGTCTCTAAGGTGCTAGTTGTCAGGGAGCGCGGGCGGGCAAGGTGGACCCAAATGCAGGGAAATGTAGGCGAGGCAGATGAATGGTGCAAAAATGATTTAATTAAAGCCAACGAAAAACAAAGTACAAACAAAGGCTGTGATAATCCAAAGAAGGCACTGAGGCAAACAAAAACTGTCACTAACAAAAGACTGCTTTTCAAAAACTCACTTGGAACACAAGGGCTTGGATAGGCGTGAATACTGCTGATGAGAACCTGACATGGACTTTGACGTTGACATAGACACTTACATTGACAATGACGCAACAAGGACTGAAAAGAAACTGGGTGCTTTTATACACACACACATGCAGACAAGGGGTAACGAGACAACGAGGAACAGCTAGGTAATACAGGAGGACTCACTATGTGCAGGCACGACAGGTGAAATCACAGAGACAAGTCACACCCCCGTCTCATCTGGCTAGATGGACCTCTTCTTGTTCCTTTACTCCAATGTATCTTTACGGACTGTAACTTCGCCTGCTAATTCCAGTCCTGGTGCTTCCTGCCTATCTGTCCTGGGAGTGGATCTCTCCTCACTGTGGTACTTCCCAAGGTTTCTCATTTTTTCCCCAAAGACTCTGGAGTTTTTGGAGTTTTTCCTTGCCGACATGGAGGGTCTACGGATGGGGGATGCCCAGGATTCGAAATGTATGTATTCATCTTTATTGCTTCATTTGCTGTTTCTGATTGTGTATCACATTGCCTCTGCAAAGCCCTTTGAGACAACCTTGTTGTGATTTAGGGCTATACGAATAAAATTGAATTGAATAGATATGTCAAGAACACTTGGAATGTTTGACAATAGAGATCTACAATGAAAAAAAGAAAAATATAATTGTCAGTTGAATCTATCAATCACGAGGTTCATGTATTGAGTCCTTCACTGAATGGATGAGCCAATTGTTTTCCACTATTAAGCAAAAAAAAATTCTTCATCTGTGGAGATTTTAATATTGATTCATTATGTATAATGTATAATGTATAGTATGTCTCTTTACCCAACAATAACTAAACCTTTGAATCGAACAGTGTATCATCTGAACCAATGCACGTAAAAGTTATTATCAGAAGATAAGGATTTATTTTGCATTGATCATTTTGCCTATTAATTAATTAGGTTCATATACATGAGAAATGTGGCCCTTTGCCCCCTTCATCCAATCTGTTTGGTCTAATTAATGTCCCGTCCCCAGCAAAAAGTGTACCTACATGCAGGTTATGCTGTTATATCGTCCCTACGAATGTTGAGACCAAACCTATGCCCTTCCAAAGTAACGCCGGTTTTTGTGGTGAAGGACAGGCGCAAGACCACAAACAGTTTTCATTTCAATCTTATAAAAAAAAAAAAAAAATTAAAAAAAAAAAAAAAAAGAGCTTAGACCAAGAAAAATACAATAGAATATTTAAAAACTAAATTTTGGCCTTAAATAAAATATTCTTTGTTTTTTTTTCACACTTTTTGTTTAGCAATCTGTAATAAATTGATTAAAGTATCAGAATTAAAAGTTTTAAAAACAACTGAATATTTCACTAAAGGTCAGAATTGAATTCTGTGGTTTTGTACACCACTCTTTACTCTCATTTATGTTGCATGAATTATAGAATTGCGACGACCAACACATTGAGGGTGTAGAGCAAATGCATGCTATTTTCTTACTTTTACGTATCGATAATATGTACCGTGTGTGCGTGTTTTGTGAAGAATGCTGATGAGATATGAAATAACCAGTAGCCAATTGAATAAGCTACCGTTTTTGGTTTATATATTTGGAAATCGGACACTAAAGGAGTCAGTGCCTCACCAACCATGAACCTCACCGCACGTCACTGATTTTGATCGTGACTTTGTGAATGCCAGTGGCCTGTACTGTACTGTACTGTACTGAAGTAATCCTGCTTACCAGCGGCTAACCGGAGTTGACGAAACCTGGTTATCTAGTTTGTGGTCAATCAGTGCTACGACGCTAGTTATGAGGTTGATTAGTCGAACCTATGTCAACCCAATCAGAGTTACTGCGCGTTCACATAAAAGGGGGCGGAGACCAGAGTCAAAAACTACTTGTGACGATGGCACGGGCACCTTACTTCACGGAGGAGGAATGCGCGATAGTAATGCGGAGTTATGAAGAATTAAAAGCCACCCTCACCGCGAAATCCAACACCGCTCCAGCGAGTAGAGCGCGACTGGTCTGTTGGCAGCGAATTACAGATCGTGTGATTTGTGAATGCGTCAATATGCCAGTTTACTTATGTACATGAAAAGAAATAAAGTCTGCTGTCAGGACAATAAAATAAGATTTGGTACGTTAAGTGTAAGAAATAATTTATCGTGCATTACCACATAAAGCAGGGTGATATATGTTTAGTCCCATTGACTGTATGAATATGTATGTCCTTTGAACATCGTCAGAGTAGAGGTTAGATTGGGCCTAAAAAAATCCAGCCCAACCCCGCCCGAGCCTGATCAATTCACTTGATTTGCAGGCCCAGAGCCTGACCCCCCCGCCGTCAATTTTATGTTATATTTGGGAGGACTCAGGAGAAGAAGGAAATGCGGGGATGAGATGCATGGTTGCGTTCTGTGTGATCACATTTGTGACAATGAATAATAAAAAAAATTAAAGCCTCTCTTTTGCAATGAATTTTCAGTTAAACAATACCGTTAGATGCATATTCAATAAACATTTATATCTTTTATATTTGTGTGTCTGTTCTATCGGTGGATTTGACATTTATTTTAATCTCTTCGAGCTGGCAGAAAAAAAAATCCGCATCTTTCTAAATGTTTAAATAGTCTACATATTTTTGTGATTATTATAAATGCATTTACACAACGAAATAACGCTGGAAAAGTTCCTTAAATATATTTCTTGTATGAGAGCAAAGCTCCACATTGGCTTACATTCAGCGAAGCCTCCTGGACGCATCCAAACCAGATGGCCGAACCCCCTCAGCTGGCTCCTCACAATGCGGAGGAGTAGCGGCTCGATCCTCCATCCCGGATGATCACTTTTTCACAATTATCCAAGAATGAACTCTTTACACTCTGCGTAGTAAAATTGGGGACGCGGCGTCCCCTTGATATGTGTTGGCCATAACGTCTGTTGTACCATAAAGACGTAATTTTTGGGCAGTACATAGACGAACAGTAGCTCTTTCATTCAATACCAGATGTCCTGACAGATCCAAATACCTGTTGCATTGTACCCAAATGAGTTTTCCGCAGAGCCAGGCGGTTTACCAAAAATTGACCGTTAACAAAATTCTTCACGATGACCGACGTAATTTTGACCATGTCGGTAAATTTGGTCATTTAATAAAACAAGTAAATATAGTCTTTTCATCCCGCTTTGACGCCGTGTTGTTCGGCTACGTTCGTTCCCCTTTAAGAAAGCAGTCAGTGTGTTTACATGTGAAGTCACGTGGTTATCAGGAAATCAAGCAAACAGCAGCCCAGTAGACTAACGCTAGCGGCTAATGCTACAAGCAAACGTGATGGAGTCGGGCTTAAGGGAGCTTAGCCAAACTTTCACCCGACATTAAGTAGACTCTTGGCGGCCTCCAGGCGGGCTTTCACCCGCTTTCTTCACGATTTCATGAGAGAGTGCTTCTATTGCTTTCTACTGGCTGCCGCTAGCGGCTAACGCTACAAATGAACGTGATGGGAGTCTGATAGCGGCTCTAACCTTGTCAAAACGGCTGAACTTAATGAGTGGATTGGGCACCGACTGCATCTAGCAATTAGTATGTCGCGTTATTTTGTATCTGTGTGTGTGTGTGTGATTTCTTTGACAGCTTTTATGATGGTAAAGCATTCACCATAAATTATAATCCAACAGTGGGGCTTATAATATCACCATTTAATGGCCACCGCTATTTTTCTGTATGTGCTTGCTTTATTCTGTGTCATTACTGCCATCATAAAATCTTAAACGCTTCATTGGCATAAGAGCAATATAGCTTTAGCGTGTGTGTCTCTGTGGTGGGGGTGCATGTGTGCGTGCATGTATTTAAAAAAATGCTCTGAAAAAAAGAAGAAGAAAAAAACACAGAAACATTGAAGTAAAAAGCAAAAAGTAATAATGTCACATCAGCCATGAACAATAAGTTGTCTGTTTGAAGTGTACTGTTCAAGTCGTATGTCATTTGTGTTACAATGACATGTTTGCACAGTCGTCGTATTGATTTGTATAATGTTGTTCAAGTCATACTAGCTGTTATAAATGTTCAAACTTGAATTCTTATTGTTTACAAGACATTTTCATATACTTAATGTTTAGACTGCATGTACAATTGTTAAACATGTTAAATTGAAAGCTGGTAAATAAAAAAGAGAAACAGTACAGAAAAGCAGTTTCTTTTCAGGTCAGTCACGTCAGCCTCTCGCCATAGTACACGCACACACACACCCACGCATCCCCCCCCACACACACACACAATTTAGTTTTTGTGTTTGTTTTTGTGTCTGTCTGTTTGTCAGTTTTTGTGTTTGTTTGTCTATCTGTCAGTTTGTATATTTGTTCGTGCCATGTGAGAGAATATTCTCAAAAGCTGGAGAGGTCATTAGCAAAAAGAGGAACCGGCTGAAACCAAATGCTGCTGAGATGATTCTGTTTTTAAATAAAAATGTGTGAATCACCCAAATCCCCATCCCAGTGTCACTAGCATTCTATACACCTACCATCAAGAGTTCCCTATTGCACAAGCATTTGCGTATTTCATTTAAAAGTAACACAACAGCTTTTTTTTGTTTGTTTGTTTTCATTATTATTATTATTATTATTATTTTTTTTTTATTAATCTGGGGGAAGAATAAAGAATACATTTCAGGCTAGTGGTCAAACCCACTACTGCTCGCACATCAGACATAGTATATAACCACCATACCACCCACAGGTTTCATTGTTCAGATGACACTTGGTCATTTGGTTAGATGAAAATTCAATATATTTTTGTCCAGAAGATGTCACCACACTGAATTGTGTCAAATGCCTCGTAGCACGGAACCATCTCAACACATTTGCTTCAGCGGTACAGAAAGCAGCGGTGAAGCAGTGTCGTCTGTCGTGACTCACCACACTGATTCGTGGCAAATGCTTCATAACACTGAATGAACCATTTCGACACGTTGCTTGATATATATTTACTGCTTCAGAAAGCTAAGGTTTCTCCATCACTAGTACGACCCTAATTTCCAAATGTTCCACGTGACGTTGAGACGTGTTTGATGCACGAATTCTTCTTTGTTTGTATGTTTGTTTTCTTTTGATGCACGAGTTCTTTAGAGCGTCATCCTCCAGCCTTTGTGTCGTTGGACGTGCGTGCGTGCGTGCGTGCGTGACGTAGTCAAGCTTGTGTGTCTGTCACAGAGCGAAAGAGGCTTGCGTCGTATTAAATTCTCCTCTGAAGTTTATCTGGCTGATCTTCTATCTGGACCTGAGAGATGAAGAAGGCACAATCGCTCCTTTTCCAAGCGTTGACCGTGCTTGGCATTTGGGCTTCGCTTGGTGAGTTCACGTTTTTATTTGACTTCAAGGTTCACTGCAAACGTTGTTGGGACTGGATTTGTTTCTTCAGATCATTAGGGGATCAATATAAAAGGGCATTTTATTGGCCCCACCTCGGGGAAATGTATACTTGTCAGATTACTAGACATATTAAGCAAACTGTCAGTCTCATTTGAAACAATGGAAACAATACATAATACATCCGCGGTTTTGAGACACTTTCTGATCCGACTGTGAACTTTTGAAAAAAGGGTGTAGTAAAGCCTATTTAAAACTAACGACTGACTTTAAGCATTGATATACCACTCATTTAACTCACTGACCGCCACTGACTGAAAACCTGAAACATTCACTTCGGTTTGCCTTGGAAATTCACTTCGTTTTGCCTTGGAAGGCTGCAAATGGATTGGACGTCTAGCACCGTCATTGGCACAGAAACGTGAGAATCCATAGCCAGTCCTCCCAGTTAAGAATAAGCGCACTTCTGTTGTTGTCAGTAGTAAGCTAAACGAACCAAAATTATACATTAATACAAATGTATATATATAACTATTTTAAAACTATTAAAATTATTATGAATTAAAAAAATAACACTAAATATTACTATTAAATTTTATTATAATAATTTTAATAACTTAATAATAATAAATTTAATAAATTCATAATAATTTATTTTTTAATTTAATTTTATAGTATTATATAATACTATATTATTAGTAGTATTATTATTACTAAATATAATAACACTAAATATATAATACTAAATATTGACTAATGGCAGTTAAATACTCTTGTAGTTTAGTTTTGGTTAGTTTTAGTTTTATACTAAAGGGTCATAGTATTTACCTATGATATAAATAAATATCTACTTTTTTTTAATTCCATTATAATCTTAATGATTTTTTTAATCAATAAATTATCAATAAACCCAATAGATTTGTATTAATGTATAATTGTATTTTTTCATATATAAATAAAATTAACATTAAAAAATAAAAAATAAATACATATATGTTACAGTTCTACATGGACTGAGGTTTTCAATGCAACTTTTCACATTCCAGGTGTTTTGTTTCACATTGCGAGATGGATAATTTTGTATGTGGTGCCTGTGTGTGTGTTTTGTCATAATGTATCAAACGTAGGAAGAGAATGTCCAAAAGACATGTGCTTCAACACAACAGAAACTTAGCTCCAAAACCATTGTCTGTGATCTCAATTGATCTGGATCATGAATACATATAGGTTGAGGTGCTGGAAGGGGAGGGATAATTGAACTTTTAATGACCGAAGGGAAAACAAACAACAACAAAAAACCTGCAGTTGAACACAATCTTGATGACTTTTACAATTGTTGTTACAATATGATTAACACCCCCCACCAACACAAACCTATATAAAGACAAACCGAACACTTTAAAATGCAACTTTTTTTCACCTCGACCTATAACCTTACTCACCTTGTCTTCACTGATGCAAAAGCATCTATTGCACTTTCATATGACAGTTGTTTTGGAAGGGCACTTCTTTCCTGGACTTGGTGGGCTTGGACTTGGTGCTGATGTGGATAAGTTCGCTGTAAAAGATGGCCCAGAATGTACAGAGGCAGAAGGAAAATATTTCAGAAGAGCATCTAGAGAAGAAAGTGGAATCTTACATTATATTTGTCAAATAGCTGCTCATTGTCAAACCAGCATGATAGCGCCTAAAGTCTTGCAGCCTACTGTACCTGTCTATTGGACCCGGTCACTATCTTTGATGGGCGTAGTTGAAAGAAAATACATTCTTGAAGCACTGCAACTACACAGGACTATTCAATAATAATGAATTAAATAAAATAAGACAGCAAATAAATACCTATTGAATTTTTTTTTTTTTTTTACATGAACGTGATCGCCATTTTAATGAATTAATGACACATTTAAAAACAAATGTTTGCATTTAAATCCATGGCACTTTTAGTCCCCCATACCACAGAACTTTGAAATTATTAATGCATATTTTATGGTGTATTTGTATAATTAACCTTGCCACTTTTTTAGGCAAGGCAAATTTATTTGAAAGGCAAAATTTCACACAAGGTAAAAGTGGTTCACATCACATGAAAGTAAGCAAGACAATTTGGGTCCCCCATAGACTTTGTCCAAATTTCTCAAAAATTGGAGGGGGAGTAAATTTAACTGAAACTAATCAACAGCTGGCTGAATACTGAAAATATTTCTAAAACAACAGCCTGGCTAATGATACAGTATAATCTTTCTTTAGCACTAAGTCATATAAACTCTATGTGAATAACCGCTAGCTTGCAGTTGCGCTAAGTCTACGTGCTTATGCTGTTGAAAAAAAATCATCACAACAAACCTCTGTTTTTCTTCACGTTTATGGTCTCTTCTTTCTTTTTCTTCTGACCCGGAGGGCTTTTGTCTTTTCATGAAGTTGACGTCACCGTAACGTCGCTCAATTGCGGAGGCTAAAAATAGCACCTTCAGGTAGCTCACTCGTCTGCTGGGTGGTGAGACTGGGGTCTGTGGTGAAATTATCACATCACAGGAAAAAGTGAAACGGGCAGAGGGTCCACTAGAAAAATGATTTCATTATTATTTAAAGACTTATTATGAACGGTTTTGCTCTTCTTTTCTTTGAATTTTTTGAATACTGCTATCATCAAATATTATTTGAATATTTTTCTTGACGCCCTTAGGACGCTGCTGCGGGCCTACGAGCCCTCCTGCTACGCGCCCTCCTGCTACGCGCCCTCCTGTTACGCGCCCTCCTGTTACGCGCCCTCCTGTTACGGTCGCTCCTGCTACGGTCGCTCCTCCTACGGGCCCTCCTGTTACGGGCCCTCCTGTTACGGGCCCTCCTGTTACGGTCGCTCCTGTTACGGTCGCTCCTGCTACGGGCCCTCCTCTTACGGTCGCTCCTGCTACGGGCCATCCTGCTACGGGCGTTCCTGTTACGGGCCCTCCTGTTACGGTCGCTCCTGCTACGGTCGCTCCTGCTACGGTCGCTCCTGCTACGGGCCCTCCTGTTACGGTCGCTCCTGCTACGGTCGCTCCTGCTACGGTCGCTCCTCCTACGGGCCCTCCTGTTACGGGCCCTCCTGTTACGGTCGCTCCTGCTACGGGCCCTCCTCTTACGGTCGCTCCTGCTACGGGCCATCCTGCTACGGGCGTTCCTGTTACGGGCCCTCCTGTTACGGTCGCTCCTGCTACGGTCGCTCCTGCTACGGGCCGTCCTCCTACGGGCCCTCCTGTTACGGTAGCTCCTGTTACGGTCGCTCCTACTACGGGCCCTCGTGCTACGGGCCCTCCTCTTACGGGCCCTGATAAGAAGGTTGTATCGCCTACTCGACGGCCCAAGTCTGCTGAGGGCTGTCAGGCACCCTGGCGGCTCAACAACCAACATAGTTACTGCTTTGCCAATGACTCTAAATCTTGGGATGATGCCAAACGCTACTGTTCATCCAATGGGGGGCACCTGCTGATAATCCGGAGCAGCGCGGAGAGGGTGAGCGGCCTTTCACTAAGTGTCTCTCGTGCCCTTTAGTACTGATGCAATTTGTTTCAGGACTGGTTGAAAGAACAACTCGATGGCTTTGACTACTGGATCGGCCTGAAGAGCCCATACCCGTGGAAGTGGATTGACGGAACTCCTTTGAAATCAGAACTAGCGTAAGCAGTATAAGGAAAGCGTAATGTAGACACGTAAAATTTGGGTACTTCCTACTCACTCATCACTATAACACCCAAAATGACAGCTGCACCCAAGGAAAAGTGCTTCTTCTTTGCTTTATAGGGAACTGAACAGCCTTATGTGGCGACTGCTATTATCAATAAGATGATTGGTAAAGCACAACCGAATCAGAATCGATCAAAATAACATCCCTCAGCGTATCTGCTTTTTAACAGGCCGTTTAGTTAAAAAGAATTTCTGAAATGTTTTTTGACAGGCCGTTTTGTTAAGAAGAATGGTTCTAGTCAAGGCTGATTTATGCTTCTGCGTTCCGGTGACAGCGGAGCGACGCCGTAGGCCCTACGCCAGGGTTCACTAAATCCGGACCCTAGTGACGGGATCTGTCGTTCACTTGAGTAAACGAATCCATTCCGGATCGTTCAGTAAAAAGATTCGTTCAAACGAATCGTTCAACGAATCGTTCGCCCCCCTCATCTCCCTCCCCGTCCAAATGAATCGTTCGGTTACTGAACGGGAAGTGACGTTGCCGAACGAATCACCAAAGACCGCTTCGCAGTATAACTGAACGGGAAGTGACATTCTTGGTCCCTCCCTCTCTTGCACATTGACCACTCGTCGTAGTTTCAGTAATGAGTGACAGGCAATATCATTCTGCTTTCACAGACAGCCTCGTCTCCCTCCCACCCGCTGCTGCAAAAGCGAGGGAGAACTTCCGCGTCGTCTGTCCTAGTTCTATGGGCTCAAAATCATGGCTCGTGCTTGCATTTCGATTTAGGACACGGTTAAACATTTTCCTTTTGTGGGAGGAGTGGGGGTTTGGGGTCGGGGGCGCACGGACTTTCTTTAGCATGTTCTCGATCACATATACAATGCTGCTGCTAGCCTGCTACCAGCCAACGCAGCATGCTTGCTGTCACGAAAATAAAAATAAATCGAAAGTTTAATTTCTAAATGGATCGACCAACACATATTTACCTCTCACTCTGTTGTATTTTTGTTTTCATGCTCATCACTATTATTTTTAGTCACTATTGTTAAAACTATAAGTGTAAATAGCTAGTTTTCGAATGTGCTGCTCTGAAATAAAGACAATACTGCATTTTGATATTTGACAGTTTAATTGCAAATCAGTATTAAGATGATCGTACTGAATTTTTGCACTGGTATTAATAAATAAAATAATCCGGTCAGCTCCCCTGTCGTCCCCGCATCTCAGATCGTCAAATGCTGACGAGAAATGGTTGTTTGCCCTTTACGATGTCGCCTTTCTACCCTTATTAGTCTGTTAAGAAAAATGTAGACATATTGCGACATCTCCCGTGTCCGCGTGCGTTGTTTTGGGGCGCTTGAGTAGTGCATGATGGACGGATTGACATAATTTGTCAAACCAACCAACACCTGACACGGGGGAAAAAAATAAAACACTCGGAAAAAAATGACATGTATATACAGTTTCATTGCAAATCAGTATTATGGTGATCGTATTGACGTTTTGCACTGGTATTAATAAATAAAATAATCCGGTCAGCTCCCCTGTCGTCCCCGCATCTCAGATTGTCAAATGCTGACGAGAAATAATTGTTTGCTCTTTACGATATCGCCTTTCTACTCTCATTAGTCTGTTAAGAAAAATGTAGACATATTGCGACATCTCCCGTGTCCATGTGCGTTGTTGTGGGGCGCTTGAGTAGCACATGATGGACGGATTGACATAATTTGTCAAACCAACCAACACCTGACATGGGAAAAAAAAAATAAAACACTTGGAAAAAATGGACATGTGTATACCGTTTCATTGCAAATCAGTATTATGGTGATCATACTATTCTTTTTTTCTGTGCACATATGAGGTAAATATCGCTGCCATGAAGCCTCCATATAGTGACAGTTCTTTGCCCCCTTCATTGCCGTCACGCGACCGCAGCTCAGCTTTTGCTTGCCTCGTAGCTACCCGTGTTTTAAATTACTGTAAATTTGATAGTATGTCGTAATAGGTAGTCCCGAGTCTGTTGAGAAAAGTAGTACACTGAACCATGCTCGCTAGATTTGTGTGGTGTTTTTGTCTTTTTGAGCTGCATTTGATAGGCTCCACGTTAACAAATATGTGACAAAGTCCTTTCCTTTCATTTTTTGATTCGTTCACCGCATAGTCATTACTGGAAAGTCACGTTAGCAGCAAGCTAGGTCAGGAACCGGAGGACCGAGTCACTGAACGGGAAGTGACAAAACTCAGTCTTGCCCCCTTGCCTGCACGCTGGCTGCTTATTGGCCACACGTGGAAGTGAGTGACATACGCCCTGATTCTGTTTCCGGTCCCTCCCCTGCCCGCGATGAGGCTGGCGTCTGATTGGTCGTGTGCGATGTCAGAAGACGCTGCCGCTTGCTCAACGCCCTCCCACGCAGTGAACAAATACCAACTTCATAGAACGAATCAGTGCAGATGGTGATTAGTTCGGTCTCGTTCACCCAAACAATTCGTTCAAAAAGAACGAATCATTCGCGACCGATACAACACTACCGGACCCCGGTGCCACTTTTCCTGTCGTGTTTTCCACGTCTCTCTCCCCTAACACACCTGAATCAAATGATTATGTCATCAGCAACCTCTCCAGAAGCCTGATAATGATCCTGATTATATTGATTCAGGTGTGTTGGAGGAGGGAGACATGGAAAACACGACAGGAAAAGTGGCACCGAGGTCCGGATTTAGTGAAGCCTGCCCTACGCCGTCATTGCGCACTTGAACTTCTGCGTCACGGGAACACTTTGCTCTGTAACTCACCACCATGCCACTAGAGGAGGTGTGGGCTTGAACAATTTTGCGCAACCGAAAAGAGTGTATTTGCAGCTGCAGCTAATCAATACTGAACAACAAATGTTGACGCGTGGGCAACACAGAAGACGTGTGCGAATGTTTGAAAATGGCGGCGGTGTTGTGCTGAACCGGAAAAAGAGCGGACCAATCACAGTCCTTCAACGTTTACGTTACGCGCGTGTGTGTTAACGGCGTAGAATATCTTGCCGGAACTCCCTGACATAAGGGTAGGCACGGAGCCCTTTTTTTTTGGGGGGGGGGGGGGGGGGGGGGTTGTGCTTTTCGCACAGTTTTAAATAGAGCACACAATAAAACACAACAGGTTTCACACACACACAGTGGTTAGCACGTCGGCCTCACAGTCCTGGGATCAAGGGTTTTTTGAAAAACGCTCTGGCCTTCCTGTGTGGAGTTTGCATGTTCTGCCCATGCCTGCTTGGGTTTTCTTCGGGTACTCCAGTTTCCCCACATCCCAAAAACATGCATGGTAGGCTAATCGACCACACTAAATTGTCCCTAGGTACGAGTGTGTGCGCGCGAATGGTTGTTCGTCTCCTTGTGCCCTGCAATTGGCTGGTAACCGATTCAGCGCGTACCCCGCCTAATGGTTGTTCGTCTCCTTATGCCTTGCAATTGGCTGGTAACCGATTCAGCGCGTACCCCGTCTACCGCCCACAGTTATCTGGGATTGGCTCCAGCCGTGACCCTCTTGAGGATAAGCGGCTCAGAAATGGAATGAATGAAAGGTTTCACACATGCATTACAGCATTACAGTGAAACGAGGCATAAATGAGAAACTGATTCCCATATATCCATTATTTTTTCACTGGTTTACAAAATTCCATCTAAAAGTCCATCTAAGAAACACACGTGATCATTACAAAAAAAATCTTCTTACTGAGCAAAATCATATATATATATTTTTTAACTATATATTTTTAAGGATAATTTCATGTATTGATTTTGTTTTTTGTTTTTTTTTTTTGCACTTGATTTGTAAATGCGACTGATGCTCAACTAGGGATGAGCTTCAGAGCAGCTGCCGAAAGGTTGTTTTATAGCAGGATCTCGGTATGAAAGGTACTTCTGTGCAGGCTCTGGGATGCAGGTGAGCCTAACCTCCAAAATGAAGACTGTGTTGAGATGGGGGGACGTCGAGGTCGCTTGAACGACCTCTCCTGCACCTCCCTTAGACGTTACATCTGCAAGCGATGCCAAGGTGAGTTGGCGCCTTCTGTTGGTGTGCACCAACTATACTACACTGTGCTTTCGATTAGAGCAGGGGATTCTCAAACTTTTTCCTGTGAGAGCCACATAACTTTTCCCTTCTCTGATGAGGGGCCGGGTCAGTTTGTAACAGAAAAAGTGTGACGATTGCAGGAGTGCCTAAATGCAAAAATGAATTGTTTTTCAGAAAGCCACAATCAAATAACCCTTTCTGGATTCTTCACGGAACAAAAGTAAATAAAATTAATAATATAAAATAAAGATAATATGTCAAGTTCAAAAATAGATCTTTAGGTAGACATAAGGAGAGAAGACACTCAGTTTTCTTGGCCAAGGAGAGCAACATGTGACTCGTGAGTCACCAAAATTGATCTCGAGGAAAAATATCCTCCTTGGTATTTTATTTAGGGGTTTGTCCTAAACAAAGATGGATGTCGCCCTAAGGGAGGGGAGAGCAAGCTGGAGACACCCATGTGGTTTTCGATTGGATATGTGTGTGCATGTAGGTGGAACTAAGTGAATACACATGTGGAAGCAAGATCTTATGTAATCCAGACACTTCAGTTATGCAACGCTGCGGCCATGGATGGAAAATTGTCCTCGAAGGTCTAGACGGAAGTCCAGACGCCAGGTGCTGAAGATGCCTCGGAAGGTCTAGTTACGCAATGATGCGGCCATGAAGCAAAATAGTTGTCATCCCGACCCCCTTTTACCCTTTGTAACACTTAAGCATTATACTACAACCTGGTATAGCAAGCAATAATCATTTACTGGTTATATAAGTAAGAAAAATATGGCATTATGTATTTATGGTATGTATGAGCACAAGCAAATATTCAATCAACCAAGCAAATATTTAATCAATCAAACCTCGATAATTACCTCAACATAATATAATATTATCACTATTAATTAAATAGATAATAACCAAATAGCCCTCTGGGTTCTTCACAGAAAAAAGCCAGGAAATAAATAACACTATTGGAAAAAAAAGAAATTGATTGTTCAGGGGGCCGGACCGAATGTGGAGGCGGGCCGTAGTTTGGAGAGTGAATAATATATGAATGTGAGAGGAGAATATATGTGTGTGAGGGTGAATATGTATGTGAATGGAGAATGTATGTGTGTGTGAGGGCCAGAATGAAAAATGTCTTGTACGGCCCCTCATATAGTTCAGTTAGTCTTTCGTCTACTTTAAGAATGAGCTTGCATACGATTGATAATAGAGGCCTACTTGTACCACTAATACTTTTTCCATTCTGAGAGATTCAGGCATCATTATTAGCTGCCTATCAATCAAATACATTTGCTTAGTTGGCAAATTGTGCACTATCATACTTCTGACTCCGAGGCTGCAAGTGTTCTGCGCTCATATACATCTGTGAAACGTGACCGTGTTGCGGACGCAGCTTGAATGTGGTCTACCGATGGAGCACAGGATCACATGGTGTGCTGATTATTTAGCTGGGAAGATTCATGGCTTCCTAATATGCAATGTGCTCACTCACACTTAAAATCTTAATGTCAAATCTCATGTGTCCTACCTTGGTTGATGTTTGTTTCAATACCAGATAGCGATGAGATTATGTACAACGGCATTAAAGGCACTTGCAACCTCCAAGTGGATGTGTACCAGGTGAGTTGACGATTGTATGAGTTGTAGTTGGCATGTTCTGGAGGTTGCCCATAGCGATTAGCGCTTGACTGATATATCAATTTCACGCTGCCTTTATGTGTGCGTGCAGGAAGTTTCCGAAGTGCTGTTCAAAGAGCGTCTATACGCTGGCTGCATCATCGTCATCCAAGGAAAAGTGAAGCCGAACCCAACCAAGTAATTGTCACCATTCCCCCACGTTGTGTTAGGTTCGCTGTTACAAGAACTACCTGTCTGTATTGCAGGTTTATCGTCCACCTATCTTTGGGCCACGGTGAAGACACCCCGATGCGCATCGAAGTTGATTTCAAAGATGGGGACCTTGAGCTATTGACCCGCATCGGGAGTCATGTTGATGGAAAGTATGTCAACAAGATCGTCAAAAAGGACTCCTTCCCCTTCGCAGCCGGAAGCGACTTTGAGGTCATTATGTCATTTTAGGCACACCATCAAATTACAAAAAATTGAGGTGGTTGGAGCTTCTTCTCACGTCGGCTGGACTAATCATGCATTCTTTTACAGATGACCATCGAGTGCGGCGACGACATTTTCCGCTTGGCCGTCGGCAACGACTTTGAGGTGGAATACGAGAATGATGGTTATGATCTGCAAGATATCCACAGGCTGTTGGTGGAGGATGATGTGACAGTCACCAACGTCAGGCTGATTTGAGGCTGCCAGCGCAGTAAAATGGGAGGTGCTGCTTCTTCTCAGGATGTTGACGCCATGACGGCTCTTAACTAGGGTGACCGCCAGAGGGGAAAGTGGCTAGAATTCATTGCTGGAACTCCCCGACATGAACGGAGCCAGAATTTTTTTTTTACACACATAAAAATAAAACGGTATTACACATGCATTAGGCTACTGCATTACACATCCTATCACAAGGTAAACATGAGAAGTTGATTTTCATTCAAAATTGTATTTTTCAATGTAACAGTTAATAAAATAGCAGAAACCCCAACCTCTCCCAACCTCTATCTCTTTATTTTCCCTCATTTCCTCACGTCTAAATGCAAAAATTGAACTCCGAAAGAACATAGAATTACAATTGTGAAAATTTTTTGTCAAATAATCATGTCACAAAAAATACAAATGACTTACAGTGAAATGGAATGTATTTTGAAGATCGCACATTGACATGGAAGATGTTCTGAACCTCCCCATCTAACAAATGTAACAAAATTTAATGAAATAAGCCTCTTCAATTCTTTCCTCTCTCTGAAAGAGCTGAGCAATTTTCTGTTGAATTGCCCTTTTTTTATCGCCTTAATTTTGAACGGAAAAATGAGTCCATGCGCACATTGACCCGACTCCTCGTACTTTATAACTGCTGCAGCAAAGGAGAGCTCTGTGCTGTCCATGGAATAAATAAATGTACTGAATTATCGCCTTTCAAACAACACGAGTGTCCCATTTATCAAAGACAATGATGAAAGCAAAGACGATTCTCACTGCTCAGTTGTTTACAATAAGTGTACACTCAAAATAACGATTCAACCCACAATGCACTGTGGCCTTCCGATTGGCTGGCCTCTACAAGACACCACAACTTAAGAAGTTTTGTACATGTGACCCTTCACCACTTAGGTATACATACACTGCCCATCCATATGTTATTATACACATAAAATACTTAGACATTTGTTTCCGAGGCAGAAACGTAACCGAAAGCATTCACGAGTGTCAATGCTACCGCTAGACAACCGCACTGTGAAAGTGAATGAGCTTATGGGCAAAACCGTGACAAAAAAAAACAGATGCCGCGAATTATTCTGACCAGCAGGTGGCAGCAACGCACCGCAAAGGGTCAACTGATGGCCCATATTATTGCATAAAGTCAGCACATCGACACACAATACAACAGCATAAACGTCTCTCAGAACTACTACTTCTCACACTACTAGTAGGAGCCACGTCAACGCAGGCAGGCGATTCTCCTCAAATTGTTCCCGTGAAAAATCATGAAAATCCGACATTTTCACAAATTTATAAATCAGGCCGGATGCAACGGACAGGACGTGAAAAGTGGACATGTCCGGGCAAAGAGGACGTTTGGTCATCCAAGCAAACAGTCATGGCCGATAAAAACTAGATCACGATTGTGTACGATCGGAAAAAAAAAACGGACCCAAAAAGACATCAACACAACTGTTTCTCCACCAAGCATTGTGAGGAATGTTCACAGTCTATGTGCAGCGACTTTAATTCACTTTACAACGCATACTCACATCATCAATGAAGGAGCCGACGTACACTGCTGGCCAAAAGTATTGGCACCCATGCAATTCTGTCAGTTAATGCTCAATTTCTCCCAGAAAATGATTGCAATTACAAATGCATTGTTAGTACTGCTTTGTCATGTACGTGTACAATCATTTAGTTTATTTTTTTTGTCTGTGAATTTCAATCTGTTTGTCACTAGTAAACATCCACTCCATTTGAACAAGGAGGGGGACAGCGAATACGTTCGTTCGCTTCCAGCCCTTCCAGTTCAAATGGAGTGGAGGTTTAAGTGCTGTCAATGGCAACACTTGGAAACTGTTCAGTTTTAGTCAATTTCAGCGACGCCGTTGGACAAAAGCGGTAGTGTTTTGCCTTAAGGCAGACACACACCCAAATAGTGCTGTAAAATCACGATGGTCGCCTGCAGATGGATAAAACATTTGTTTCCAGCGGCTGTGTGAAGGATTAAAAGTAACAAGGTAATGAATCCAGTTGTGGCTAAACAATAGGATAGGATCAAGGCCGGCCCAGCATATACGCAGACTATGCAGCTGCTTAGGGCCCCTGACCACTCGGGGGCGGGGCCCCAATCTGGAAACCTCATTTTATACGTTGTTAATAGAGCATCGTGAATAATGTGGCGCGCATTGCCGTTGATCTATGCAAACATCCATTTTCTTGTCATTACAATCTGGCAACCTGGGGAGTGACGTTAAACCTGCTTTGCGATGATTGGTGCTCAAACTTGCTTGGAAAATAGATGCACGGATATGTGGAAGAGAATTTATCCCTCTGGAGCAGAGAAAGGAAAGAAGAAAATCGGAGAAGAAAAGAAACAACAGTATAGTGCTGCAACGATTAATCGATGAACTCGAGTATTCGATTAGAAAAAACATTCGAATTAAATGTTGTTGCTTCGAGTATTCGTTTAATGAAAGTGGCGTTGTCATGGTTTATTTTGAAAGTGTTTGCATTTACTTTTATTGATTAGGGTGGATACACTGCCCTCTGGTCTGCCTCTTTTTACATGGCTGAATCCAACTGCTCCCTGTTAACACCAACGTAAGCTAAGTTTTTGTTTGAGCTAATGTTTTTTAATGCATTCATAATTTAGTTTATAGGTATATTTAGCCGTTTTTTGTGGGAATATGTGTCTGAACCATTTGTTAAGAGCATTGTGAAAAAAACTTTAGCATTTTATAGCATTTATATGCTAGCTGACTTTCTCTATGCAAGTTAGCCAATTGTTCTTTTGTTGTACATAGATCCTCATTTAAAAAAATATTTATATATGTATCTATATATTACATATATATATATATATTACATATATATATATATATATATATATATATATGTATATTACATATATATATATATATATATATTTATATATACTCTTTGAGGCTGAGCTCAGGTATTTTAATTTTTCATGTTCCTTATCTGATTACTCGATTATTCCAACTGACTAGTCCATCAATTAATCGACTACTAAAATATTCTGTAGCTTCAGCCCTACAACAGTTTCGCGGTAATTGAGCATGTTGTTGATGTTGTTGTTGTTGTTGTGCAAGACACTCCAACTTGAACGCTGTTGTCAGCAGAGCTGGTCAATATGTCGTACTGGTAATTGCCATTAGCTGCAGGGCAAAAGCCTGGAGCGAATCAAGTAAAGCGGAGCAAGCTGTCACCTGTCGGCAACGGCAAATGTACGGCTTCCGCTGATTGTAGTAAAACGAAATATTGGCATAATATGCATTTGGACTGGAGAGCGTAGATATAGTCATTTCATTATTATCAAGTAGTATGCCAATCAGAAAAAGGTTTGGCGCCATCTACTGTAAGTACTGGCAATCGTTTGGGGTGAGAAGTTTGAGTATGCAGTGCAACAAAATCTGATTAATATAAAAAATGTGGACGTATGGGTTGGATTGCATGTATGGGTTTCACAGTACTCTGTGACGAAATGGTGGGCCAAAAATATGGGCCCCTTGGCATTATTTTGCTTAGGGCCCCTAAGTGGCCTGGGCCGGCCCTGCGTGCAAGTGCATCCAATCCACGGGGGAGAGACGAGATGGCAGCCCAGACTCGGCAACCTCACCTGCACCTGGCCGAGCTCACAACCGCCCAGTTCATCGACATCTGGAAACACTTTGACATGGATGGTCAGTGACTTTTGCTCTTTTTTTTTCCCCCTTCCATCAGAAGTTCATTTCTTAAAAAGAGAAAATGTGTTAACTATTAAACATTCATTTTCTTGACCCTGAATAAAAGATTTGCAATTTTAATCCTATATAGGGCACTCATTTTTACACAACGTATGGTTGCCATTGACGGCACCAGACCTCCATATCCATTTTGGCTAGGAGAGGCTAGCAGCGACTGACCACTGCCAACCCTTCCAGTCAAAATGAATTGGATATCTAGTGTCGCCAATGACACTGAAAGATGAGCATTCACAACCATTCTTTCCAGTTTAAATGAGTTGGATGTCTACAGCTGTCAATAGCAGGCAATGAGTAAAATACTAAGAACAAAAAGATAGACTTTGGAGTGTTATTGGAGATCATAACCACAGTGTGTAAATAAATGACATTTTTGATCTGTAAAATTAGTTGATTTCATGTGCTCGTTAGTAGGTCAGAATAAGGTTGGATATCGGCCAACTGTTGTAGTCGCACTTCCCGTTTTCATGGGATTACCTTCTCATGTCATTCAAACCCCCCCTCTGACCTCTGTTAAACCAAACCAGTCTTATTCCGAGCCAGTATTAACTCTCACCACAACAGCTTTCTGCTTGCATATATTGTAGGTGGTAAATGCTGGAGAGGACTGCAAGACATTCCAAATGTTGTTGTGAATTTGGTGATAAGACTTGGCTCAATTTGCTATGGTCAACGATGAGTTGAATCAAGAGCCAATGGACACGCATTGGACCCACTGGCAATTCCAATTTTGTGTTCAGACAAGATTAACACACAGAGCTGCCTCTGAATGATCGTGTTTTTGTGTCATTGACGGCGACAAACGTCCAGTCCATTTGCTAATGGTGAAGTGATAGTCAAATAGCAAAAATAGTGGCGCTTCGATGTACGAGTGACCAGACTCAAGAGTTTTTCGAGGTCTGACCTGAGGTGGTTAAAAGCAAAAGTAGTTATCCAAAACATTCCTCAAGTACAAGTAAAAAATATTCGTTGAAAAGAATACTCTAGTAAGGAGTAACTTTGTCAGTAACTGCTTACAATGTCTGATGAAAAAAAATAAAATAATAATGTTATATATTTTTTTCAAAGCACAACTTCATCTACTAGTAGATGGACTGTCATTATCATACTGTACTATAACCTATCCGGCCAAAAAGATGACACACAAACCCTCAAATTCAGACCAGAACAACACGATGAATCACCACCCAGAGCATGAGTGCCCTCTAGCGGAGAACAAACATTGTTACCGCTACTTATAACGTATAATGGAGTCATGTGGTTATTGTTGCGACGTCTCATTGGTACAACTGAGACGGCCACTGTCGGCACCTCTTGCGAGAATAAAGTCAATATGTACAATAAAGACGAAAAATGTAATGACTAGTGTAGCCCAAAGTAGTGGAGTAAGAGTTGTGTTTCATCACAAATCTACTCAAGTCAAAGTAAAAAGTATCGCGTGGTAAAACCATAAGGTGGAGTTTGACTTTTCTGGCAAGAGGGGCCAAAAATGTTGATGACCCCGAAACGGAGTGTCAGCAATAAAATCAACTTACACGATATATGCTCCGATAGTAGCTTAGCCCATGCTCGTACATACAGGCATCCCAGCTGTGTGTGCGTCTGCGTGTGTGCGTTTTTCTGTCTTACCTCGTGGAGAAGTAGACGCCGCATCTGTTTTGGCTGAATATTTCAGCCAGGAACATCATTTATAATAATACGTTGAAAATGAACTTTTTATTTTTATTTTACCTTGTTTCCATTTTTGGGGGTTAACGTCTGAAGTGGAGCCAACTGAAATTCCGCTCACCATTTTGGCGATGCTCTCCGGTGTTTCATGGTCCACATCTTCAGTTCTTGGTTCTCGCTCAGTAGTTGTTGTCGCTTTTGAAAGCTTAGGTTTGAAAAAAATGATGTATATCCATCTTGCCTCTTCTGACCTCCAGTGTTTTTTGGGGGTGGCTTAGCAAAGCAAATGACCGTCTCTAAGGTGCTAGTTGTCAGGGAGCGCGGGCGGGCAAGGTGGACCCAAATGCAGGGAAATGTAGGCAAGGCAGATGAATGGTGCAAAAATGATTTAATTAAAGCCAACGAAAAACAAAGTACAAACAAAGGCTGTGATAATCCAAAGAAGGCACTGAGGCAAACAAAAACTGTCACTAACAAAAGACTGCTTTTCAAAAACTCACTTGGAACACAAGGGCTTGGATAGGCGTGAATACTGCTGATGAGAACCTGACATGGACTTTGACGTTGACATAGACACTTACATTGACAATGACGCAACAAGGACTGAAAAGAAACTGGGTGCTTTTATACACACACACATGCAGACAAGGGGTAACGAGACAACGAGGAACAGCTGGGTAATACAGGAGGACTCACTATGTGCAGGCACGACAGGTGAAATCAATGGGTAATCACAGAGACAAGTCACACTAAGGAAAAAAACAACACAAAACCCAACACTAGTCACATGATCTTTTTGAAAAATATTTTTTTTACCCATTACAAAAAATGTTTTTTGTTCATTTCATTCATTTTTGTTGTTTGTTTTATTGCTTTACAACTTTTACAGACAACATTTTACCGGCAACGTCTTAATTTTAAATCCATATATTGGAAAGTCATTTATAAGATCCGACCGCGCACTTATGCGCGTGCGGTGGCCACGGACGACGGGGAACCCAGCCAGCAGGAGGAAAACTCGGTGGAGCAACAAGTGGCATCTTACCTTCGGAGCAAGGGAATAACGTTGGACTTGGAGCACATCGAGGCGTGCCACTCAATGCCGATGAGGAATGACAGACCGCCAGCCATCATCGTGAGATTTATCAGTCGAAAAAACAAGACAATGCTGCTGAAACAAGGTCGCAAGTTGAAGGGTACCGACGTATATATGAACGATCACTTAACACGGAAGAATGCTGATATCGCCAAAAAGGCAAGGTATCTTAAAAAGCAACGCAAGATTCAACACACGTGGGTAGTCAATTGTAAAATATACATTAAATGGAACGGAACGCCTGAGGAAGCAAAAGTGCTGATGGTGCGAGATATTGAAGAGCTTGAAAAGTACTGATACCTATCAAGACCAGGTACCATCTCTGCATACAATGACTATGAACGATACATCAAACACACGAACTGTACTCAGGAATAAGAGCGACATTGATCCACTTCTGCGAACCCTTCAGAACAAACAAATAGAACTTGAGGCCTTTAAATCCAACGAGTCCAACAAAAGAGTCCCTAATATAGAAAGTGATCCTGACAATCATTTCTTTTCTTCTACTGTTACCAATTGCGATTATTTTTACACAAGATCTGTATGAAAATCATATCAACTCAATGGGCAAAACTGTCAATTATACATTTCAACAGCAGAAGCATGTACAAAAATGTCAGCTCTACCAAAGACTATCTGCACCAATTTACACACCCCTTCAGCATAATTGCGATCACAGAAACGTGGTTTAATATTGATAAAGGTATTGATTTTCTTATGGATGATTACGAATTAAAATACATAGAGAAAAGAAAACTGGTGGTGGAGTTGCCCTATATATTCATAAATCAATTAAATGTATGGTATTAACAGATACAGCTGCACTAGAAGCTATAATGCTGGGGGAAGTACAGCCACTGAGTTCTATCTCCTTTTTCTCACTCTACCTACAGTACCACTTGTCTTACTTAATTTCTATTTTCCAATGGTAATATCTAGTAATATGGTAATATCTGTCTAGTCTCTTCATCACTCGTCACCCGGTCTCCCCTTTCCCCCCACCCCTTTTTCAGCTGCAGCCTCCTGACTGTCCGGACCCCTGGCTGGATGGATGTCCTCGTTGCTACCCCCGTCTCATCTGGCTAGATGGAC
>NC_080395.1:80490566-80528066 GCF_030265065.1 Corythoichthys intestinalis | reverse complement strand
GGACTTCAAACTCAAATGGGAAAATGTCTTTTTTGTTTTTGTTTCTATAAGAATCTCAAGAAAGAGATTGTTTCTATTATTAATCTTGTCATTTTGTCGAAATTCTACCTACACAAATGTAAATTTAGCAAGCTGTTACCTTCTTTTTCTCACTTTCATAACGAGACTGTGTGCTACATAAATCTGTTTAAAAAATCAAATAATCTAAAAGCGGAAAATAACAATATTTGTGGAAAAACTTGAATCTCTTTGTGAATAATTGCTCACAGCATTATTCATTGTTTTTTTGTTTTTGTTTTGTTTTGTTATTTTCCTGATGTGCAATGTTTGAAATGTTTATAACCCCCTGGCATATTTGTGCTGTTGTTTTTTTTTTTTTTGTTAATAAAAACAAATATTGGACATATTTTGTTTTTCGACTTCAGCTCAAAACCAGTAATTGGTAAAATGGATTAAGTCTCGTTTCCGTTATTGAATTAGCAGTTTTTAATTGGGAAACGGGAGATGATTCATTTCTCTTTTTTTTTTTTTTTTTTTTTTATTAACACACATAAAAACAAAAAATGGAATAGGGTAGGTTTTCCAACGGACCCAAGACACCTGTTTATCTGTTGCCCGGTGTAATGTCACCCGCTAGGTGTCCGTATGTGACCTGGGGATGGGGATGGGGATGGCGTGGCTCTGCGGTAGAGTAGTTGTCCCCCAACCCAGAGGTTGTGCAATTCTCTGCCCTGATGAACTCGCCTAAGTATCCTTGAGCAAGATACTGAACCCCACATTGCTCCTGGTGCTGCGTCACCTGTATGTAGATGGCGATGTAGTGTAAAGCGCTTTGAGCGCCTTGAAAGGTGGAAAAGCGCTACATAAGTAGAACACCATTTGCCATCTGTGTTGATGGGCACTTTTGACCTTTCTATGCGCTCAATACTGCCGCCTATCGGACTGAGGCGGAGGTTATTTGAGACACGTGAAAATTCTTGGTTTACTGTGTGTGAGAAAATCTTGGTGAAACATCGAGTGACGTTTGTCTCAAAAAGAAATGCGCGTGTTCGCTGTTTAAAAAAAAAAAAAAAAAAAAAAAAAACACAGCTCCAGCAATTCACAAGCAAAACTGAATGCTTAAAAAATGTCAAGTCATGATAATTGCGCGCACATCATTAAAAAAACATGCGACATTTGCGGAAGTATTTGTGGATTTAAAAAACACACGAGGAAAACGCGGACGTATTTGTGGATCTGAAAAACACGTGTGAAAATCACTAATGTATTTGTGAGAATCGCGGATGTATTTGTGAATTCGAAAAACACATGTGTGAATCGCGAATGCGCTTGTGTGAGAAAATTTGACCGTTTCTTGTTATGTTTGTCTCAAAAATAAATGCACGCGGCCGCTGATTCCCATATACAATTCGAATGCTTACAAACAATAATTCATGATGAGTGCACGCACTACATAAAAAAAACACATGTGAATTTCGAGGATATACTTGTGAATTACAAAAACACATGTGAAACTCATGGATATATTTGTGGATCTCGAAAATACATGTGAAAATCTCTGATATATTTGTGCATCTACAAAAGATATGTGTGAATCGCGAAAGCATTTGTGAGAATATTTTTGAGACAAATCTCTCCCCATAAAAAACTAATTGGGGGAAATCACACTTCAATCTTCTTTTCAGCATATCCCGCCTGAAACAAAGTTAAAGGGAAAGATGAGCACAAGACACACATATTCACATCACACACACCCACATAATACATTCACTCTTGCGCTTATATTTCTCATTCACACAAATACACCAAAGAGAACAAAATGAAACGTTCTCTCAAGGCTTTTTTTCAGAGACTAAATAAAAAAAAAAAAAAAATACTTTTTAGTATGAATATTTATAAATTACCTGTAGTCTGAAGCATCAAGATCCTCATGGTTCTTCACGATGTTCACGAACAACCTTCTTGGCTTGTCCATTCTGAGCACTTCTTTGTCAACGATAATCCTTTGACGGATCACTTGTTCACAAAAGAGTTTGTAGCTCTCAGCATAGGGTTGTCTGAAACACACACACACACACGCACGCACACACCCACACACACTTAGGATGTGCAAAGAGTAACGCTTTCGATGCTTTGGCTAAAGGCAAGCAGAATACAAGTGACATGTTGTTGACCAACGCTTTACCTTTGAAATGTGTCATTTTACAGCGAACTTATCCACATCAGCACCAAGTCCAAGCCCACCAAGTCCAGGAAAGAAGTGCCCTTCCAAAACAACTGTCATATGAAAGTGCAATAGATGCTTTTGCATCAGTGAAGACAAGGTGAGTAAGGTTATAGGTCGAGGTGAAAAAAAGTTGCATTTTAAAGTGTTCGGTTTGTCTTTATATAGGTTTGTGTTGGTGGGGGGTGTTAATCATATTGTAACAACAATTGTAAAAGTCATCAAGATTGTGTTCAACTGCAGGTTTTTTGTTGTTGTTTGTTTTCCCTTCGGTCATTAAAAGTTCAATTATCCCTCCCCCTCCAGCACCTCAACCTATATGTATTCATGATCCAGATCAATTGAGATCACAGACAATGGTTTTGGAGCTAAGTTTTCTGTTGTGTTGAAGCACATGTCTTTTGGACATTCTCTTCCTACGTTTGATACATTATGACAAAACACACACACAAGCACCACATACAAAATTATCCATCTCGCAATGTGAAACAAAACACCTGGAATGTGAAGCGTTGCATTGAAAACCTCAGTCCATGTAGAACTGTAACATATATGTATTTATTTTTTATTTTTTAATGTTAATTTTATTTATATATGAAAAAATACAATTATACATTAATACAAATCTATTGGGTTTATTGATAATTTATTGATTAAAAAATCATTAAGATTATAATGGAATTAAAAAAAGTAGATATTTATTTATATCATAGGTAAATACTATGACCCTTTAGTGTAAAACTAAAACTAACCAAAACTAAACTACAAGAGTATTTAACTGCCATTAGTCAATACTTAGTATTATATATTTAGTGTTATTATATTTAGTAATACTACTACTAATAATAATATAGTATTATATAATACTATAAAATTAAATTAAAAAATAAATTATTATGAATTTATTAAATTTATTATTATTAAATTAAAATTATTATTATACAATTTAATAGTAATATTTAGTGTTATTTTTTTTTAATTCATAATAATTTTAATAGTTTTAAAATAGTTATATATATACATTTGTATTAATGTATAATTTTGGTTCGTTTAGCTTACTACTGACAACAACAGAAGTGCGCTTATTCTTAACTGGGAGGACTGGCTATGGATTCTCACGTTTCTGTGCCAATGACGGTGCTAGACGTCCAATCCATTTGCAGCCTTCCAAGGCAAACCGAAGTGAATGTTTCAGGTTTTCAGTCAGTGGCGGTCAGTGAGTTAAATGAGTGGCATATCAATGCTTAAAGTCAGTCGTTAGTTTTAAATAGGCTTTACTACACCCTTTTTTCAAAAGTTCACAGTCGGATCAGAAAGTGTCTCAAAACCGCGGATGTATAACGTATTGTTTCCATTGTTTCAAATGAGACTGACAGTTTGCTTAATATGTCTAGTAATCTGACAAGTATACATTTCCCCGAGGTGGGGCCAATAAAATGCCCTTTTATATTGATCCCCTAATGATCTGAAGAAACAAATCCAGTCCCAACAACGTTTGCAGTGAGGCACCTTGAAGTCAAATAAAAACGTGAACTCACCAAGCGAAGCCCAAATGCCAAGCACGGTCAACGCTTGGAAAAGGAGCGATTGTGCCTTCTTCATCTCTCAGGTCCAGATAGAAGATCAGCCAGATAAACTTCAGAGGAGAATTTAATACGACGCAAGCCTCTTTCGCTCTGTGACAGACACACAAGCTTGACTACGTCACGCACGCACGCACGCACGTCCAACGACACAAAGGCTGGAGGATGACGCTCTAAAGAACTCGTGCATCAAAAGAAAACAAACATACAAACAAAGAAGAATTCGTGCATCAAACACGTCTCAACGTCACGTGGAACATTTGGAAATTAGGGTCGTACTAGTGATGGAGAAACCTTAGCTTTCTGAAGCAGTAAATATATATCAAGCAACGTGTCGAAATGGTTCATTCAGTGTTATGAAGCATTTGCCACGAATCAGTGTGGTGAGTCACGACAGACGACACTGCTTCACCGCTGCTTTCTGTACCGCTGAAGCAAATGTGTTGAGATGGTTCCGTGCTACGAGGCATTTGACACAATTCAGTGTGGTGACATCTTCTGGACAAAAATATATTGAATTGTCATCTAACCAAATGACCAAGTGTCATCTGAACAATGAAACCTGTGGGTGGTATGGTGGTTATATACTATGTCTGATGTGCGAGCAGTAGTGGGTTTGACCACTAGCCTGAAATGTATTCTTTATTCTTCCCCCAGATTAATAAAAAAAATAAATAAATAATAATAATAATAATGAAAACAAACAAACAAAAAAAAGCTGTTGTGTTACTTTTAAATGAAATACGCAAATGCTTGTGCAATAGGGAACTCTTGATGGTAGGTGTATAGAATGCTAGTGACACTGGGATGGGGATTTGGGTGTTTCACACATTTTTATTTAAAAACAGAATCATCTCAGCAGCATTTGGTTTCAGCCGGTTCCTCTTTTTGCTAATGACCTCTCCAGCTTTTGACAATATTCTCTCACATGGCACGAACAAATATACAAACTGACAGATAGACAAACAAACACAAAAACTGACAAACAGACAGACACAAAAACAAACACAAAAACTGAGACACAAAAACTAAATTGTGTGTGTGTGGGGTGGGGGATGCGTGGGTGTGTGTGTGCGTGTACTATGGCGAGAGGCTGACGTGACTGACCTGAAAAGAAACTGCTTTTCTGTACTGTTTCTCTTTTTTATTTACCAGCTTTCAATTTAACATGTTTAACAATTGTACATGCAGTCTAAACATTAAGTATATGAAAATGTCTTGTAAACAGTAAGAATTCAAGTGTGAACATTTATAACAGCTAGTATGACTTGAACAACATTATACAAATCAATACGACGACTGTGCAAACATGTCATTGTAACACAAATGACATACGACTTGAACAGTACACTTCAAACAGACAACTTATTGTTCATGGCTGATGTGACATTATTACTTTTTGCTTTTTACTTCAATGTTTCTGTTTTTTGTTTTTTTTTTCTTCTTTTTTTCAGAGCATTTTTTTAAATACATGCACGCACATATGCACCCCCACCACAGAGACACACACGCTAAAGCTATATTGCTCTTATGCCAATGAAGCGTTTAAGATTTTATGATGGCAGTAATGACAGAGAATAAAGCAAGCACATACAGAAAAATAGCGGTGGCCATTAAATGGTGATATTATAAGCCCCACTGTTGGATTATAATTTATGGTGAATGCTTTACCATCATAAAAGCTGTCAAAGAAATCACACACACACACACAGATACAAAATAACGCGACATACTAATTGCTAGATGCAGTCGGTGCCCAATCCACTCATTAAGTTCAGCCGTTTTGACAAGGTTAGAGCCGCTATCAGACTCCATCACGTTCATTTGTAGCGTTAGCCGCTAGCGTCAGCCAGTAGAAAGCAATAGAAGCACCCTCTCATGAAATCGTGAGGAAAGCGGGTGAAAGCCTGCCTGGAGGCCGCCAAGAGTCTACTTAATGTCGGGTGAAAGTTTGGCTAAGCTCCCTTAAGCCCGACTCCATCACGTTTGCTTGTAGCATTAGCCGCTAGCGTTAGCCTACTGGGCTGCTGTTTGCTTGATTTCCTGATAACCACGTGACTTCACATGTAAACACACTGACTGCTTTCTTAAAGGGGAACGAACGTAGCCGAACAACACAGCGTCAAAGCGGGATGAAAAGACTATATTCACTTGTTTTATTAAATGACCAAATTTACCGACATGGTCAAAATTACGTCGGTCATCGTGAAGAATTTTGGTAACGGTCAATTTTTGGTAAACCGCCTGGCTCTGCGGAAAACTCATTTGGGTACAATGCAACAGGTATCTGGATCTGTCAGGACATCTGGTATTGAATGAAAGAGCTACTATTCGTCTATGTACTGCCCAAAAATTATTTATTTTCTTTATGGTACAACAGACGTTATGGCCAACACATATCAAGGGGACGCCGCGTCCCCGATTTTACTACGCAGAGTGTAAAGAGTTCATTCTTGGATAATTGTGAAAAAGTGATCATCCGGGATGGAGGATCGAGCCGCTACTCCTCCGCATTGTGAGGAGCCAGCTGAGGGGGTTCGGCCATCTGGTTTGGATGCCTCCTGAACGCTTGTCCAAAAAGAATATACAAAGAATATTTTATTTAAGGCCAAAATTGAGTTTTTAAATATTCTATTGTATTTTTCTTGGTCTAAGCTCTTTTTTTATTATTATTATTATTATTTTTTTTTTTTATAAGATTGAAATGAAAACTGTTTGTGGTCTTGCGCCTGTCCTTCACCACAAAAACCGGCGTTACTTTGGAAGGGCATAGGTTTGGTCTCAACATTCGTAGGGACGATATAACAGCATAACTTGCATGTAGGTACACTTTTTGCTGGGGACGGGACATCAATTAGACCAAACAGATTGGATGAAGGGGGCAAAGGGCCACATTTCTCATGTATATGAACCTAATTAATTAATAGGCAAAATGATCAATGCAAAATAAATCCTTATCTTCTGATAATAACTTTTACGTGCATTGGTTCAGATGATACACTGTTCGATTCAAACCTTTGTTTTCAAAAAATACTAAAGAAACATTTTGAAAACTTCCTGAATAAATGTCTGGTTTTTATTAGCAAACATAAACATAATGAAAATGATTCACTTAATAATGGTAGGGTCAATTCTATCCTTACAACATATGGAACTATTGAAAGATCTAAATTCTCTATATAACTGAACATTATATCATGCAAAAAAGGTAAGGCTAATTAAAAGTTTGTGGGGACAATTTTAGCATCCTGAAAAGTTGGTAGTGTTATGTACCTACCGTCCCTATGCAAACCTACGCCCTTTTTGTAAAAGTCCTCCTTATTTTCCTTTACTTTAAAAAAAAATCTCTCCGCCTCAATGGAGAGGATTGCTTCAATTAGATCGTTCTGTGTTCTGTTTGACATGCCAGAAAACACAGTGGACGTGTCCAAATGTCTAGCTAACCTTTCATCTTTCTCAGCAAAACCATGTAATCGTTCTACATATATGCCACGTTTAGAAGAGCTTACACGCTTTCACCACGAAATGTTAACTCCTGTTTAGCTAGGATGCAGGTTGCATTAATGAGGTCTTTCAAACTCTTTCGGTTTTCTTTTACCTTAGCCTTGAGGATGCTACCGTTGAGCTTCCGCTGTTCTTCAAAGCCAAATCGATCCTTGAGCTTCCAAAAGTTTTTAAAGCAATCAGGCTTTGAATGTGAGTGGTCGAGCTCTCATATTTGCTGAGGCTTCGTGGTAGTTTTTTAATGTCACAATATCTCGTGTTAGTCCAGACATTGGCACAAGTTGAGAAGAAAAGGCAGGGAAAGCAGCAAAGGCGATTTTTCGAAGGACAGCCACATAGCCAGTCTTTTCCGGTGTACCAGTCCGTTTGAAAAGCGCGAGTTATCTTCTGTCCCGTAGTTTGAAGCAAACCTTTTAGCTCCGGTGTTGTGTTAACCGCGTCCACTTTTAACGGAAAGTCTAGTTTCACGTACGCCCCTTTGCAGTGCGGCAGAGTACTATCTGCCGCAGCCTGTGCCTTTTCACTGCGGTTTTATTTCCCATCAGCAAAACTAAATATGTCGCTAACAAACATTAAACTTTAAGGGATAAAGACATTAGCCAGACTGTGGAAAATCAGGTCAAATAAACGTATGTGGAAACATTATAATGGCGACATGCAGATGTACGGCAACCAGCACGCTCCAATTCCATGTATCAACCCGG
Organism: Corythoichthys intestinalis; assembly: GCF_030265065.1. Taxonomy (NCBI): domain Eukaryota; kingdom Metazoa; phylum Chordata; class Actinopteri; order Syngnathiformes; family Syngnathidae; genus Corythoichthys; species Corythoichthys intestinalis. Next base: position 80,520,051 of record NC_080395.1, on the reverse strand, counting down.
TTTGTTATGGATTGCGCAATCAGAGGTGAGGCTTTACTCGTTGCTGCCGCACCTCTCGTTTCATTTCTTTATTTGAACAGGAAATAGGCAAATTCAGCGATTTTGACTATAAAAATGTTTGAAATGAGTCATACATAAAGAGCAATGGACAAATATGAATAAAAAATCAATGCTATAATTACTTTTTTGTCATGATGACAGGTGAGGCAGAGCCTCCCCTGACCGCACGTCACTGAATTATGCAAAATACGCATAAGACTTTGGTGAAACTGTATTTAAACATTTTAGCAACTCGTTTAGCTCAACAAATACACTGGATGGCAATATTTAGTCACAATATACAAACTATGTCAGGAGTCTTGTATGTTGTGAAGACAACGTACAAATGAACGTAAGGCACAAATGGACCCGCACGAAAAAGGAAACTACGGCGTCCGTCGAGGGACAAATGTAGTCATTGGCTTGATAATTTAATACTCGCCACTGACACCTTGTGGTGTATTTAAATCACTACCTAACATAGTTAAAGAGTGACACTGTGGAAGTACAGCAGTGTACTCATGTGACATCGCCGCCCTGCGACATCAACAACAATGGCGAGCTACTAGTTACTTTTTTGATTTAAAATTTTGCAACTTGTATTAAAACGAAAACATTAAGAGGGGTTTTAAGATCAAATGATTATAACTCGTACTAGAATTTATCGTTTAAGAACTACATGTCTTTCTATTCGTGGTACCCTTTAAAGTGGCAGCAGGGCACTCAGAATAGGAATGTATCTATCTGCCTGCCTGTCTTTTGGCCTGCCTGCCCATCTATCTGCTTGCCTGCAGCCCTGCCCATCCTAATAACTGTTGTTCCAATTATCTGCTCAATTGCTTACCCCCAACAAAACAGTTAAAAAAAAAAAAAAAAAAAAAAAAAACAGCATATATGAATGTATATGTAATATAAATAAAGTTTTTTTTTTTCTGTTTTAAAGCCATTTGGGAACTTTCAATACCACAGTATGTAGTTTTGTTATACATACACTACCGTTCAAAAGTTTGGGGTCGCTTTGACCCCAGACTTTTGAACCGAATTGTACATAATGAAAAATCCCATATGATACACTATGATAGACAACTTTGAGTGTAGGCTAAAACATGATGTTCTTAGTTTTTTATCAACTTCAGCTTTGGTGACAAAGCATTACATTTTATTATTATTATTTTAACTTTACTTTCTGCCCAACGGCACTCACAGGGGGAATAAACAATACGCTTAGTCCCGTGTTTGGGTTGTATTTAGAAAAGAAACCAGCAATCTAGTTAAAATACATGAACAAAACCAAAAACTGCGAGCACGACGCAATTCAGACATTGTTATAAAGTACGTTGTTTCCATCTCGTGGTCAAATATCAAAAGCGCAACCAACGTTTTATTTCAGGTGCGATCGTAACGTTGTTCATCTCCCGTTGTCCTATGGCTCAAAAATTACGCACCCTACGAAATTAAAATGTTAAATCCAAATCTGTTTTTTTAATGATTTGTTTTTTAAATGATGAAACAACATGTTATTTATCAATCGAACCCTTTTTTATTTAACCATGTATCCACACATGACAAAAAGTCATTCACCAATGAAAATGACTCTTTATTTAATATCAACGTTATTATGATTATTATACCACATTAGATATGTGCAAGATAATATAAATTTAACATCACAAACAATAAAATATTGTCGAAATGATAATAACAAAAAAAGTGTAGAACATTCTACTTGTGACGATTTGGCTCAGACGTGCTGATCACTACAGCGGCTCTGGTTAGAGAGCACAGGAAGATGAAAACAAATTATTTTGTGGGGCTCATGTGCAGGTGTGCATACATGTACACACATTTAGTATCTGGTAAATAACGTAGACTACAGAAATATAGTCAACATTCACTGACCTCTTAATGTGTTAGTTTATTAAACATTAAACAACATCATTTTAACTATAAACCAACTTCAGTGAACATTTGCACGCCATCTCCCTTCAAACCACTACATTCACTGTTGACACATTCATTTGTTTTGATATGATGCTAACAGTAGGGAGACCATATATTGATTCCCCCAAAAAGAGAACACTTGGCCCGGCCTTGAGTCACTTGAATTTTACTCGATGTTCACTCAAAGATGCCTATATAACGTTAATATATGGCGGAAAACACAGACAAGACTGAAAAAGCAGTTTCTGCTCTTGCACCCTTCTTTAAAATAAACTGTAGCATTTTGAGCCAAAAGAACCGATGTGTTTGATAGAACAATATGTCTATATGCTGCCATAGCAGATTCATGGCGCATTAAGCCCCCGAACTATTTTTAGTTGGTCCGTTTTACCCTGGAAACCCCCGTTTACAGACGTCACGCAACCGTTTTTGTTTCTGCCAAGCCATAAAAAGAAAGTAATTATATTTATTATCCAAAATGTCTGCCATTTTGAGTTTAGAATCATTAAACTGTGTCTAATATTTCGTTTAAGAAAAACGACTTAAAAAAAATATTTTTAATTTTTTATTATTTTAATATTATTATTGAATATATTTATTTTAATTTTGAATCATTTTTAAACATGACATATTTTAAACTTTTAATTACATTACGTCACAATGAAAACAATTGGCGTCTGTAAATAAGTCACAGATATCTACCTCATAACTATCGCTTAACTGTATTTGTTTGTTACTGTCGCATTTTCCCCGTTATGTTAGATGATTCATAATCGATCCAAACAAAGAAAATTAGGGGGGGGGGGGGGACGTTTAAAAGGGTAAATATATGAAAAAGAAAATCTCGACTACTCCTTGATGTCCGTGATTTCTGCGTGGCGATTCTTGTTATATTACCATGTTTTACCCATAAAATCCGCCAAAAAAACAGCTGTGGCCATTCACAGCTCTGTCTTGACACTTGGTGATACATGCTACATGGAGTTTTCGGATCGATAAATGAAAGTACACGATAAGATCTCGTTAAAGTCATGGCGTCTGTAATTCTGCTGTCGCGTTCTCTCACCTCCAGATAGGCTTCCGCTGTTTAAAAAAAAAAAAACATTTTTTTTTTTTTTTAAATGGCCACCTGTTCAAATTTTTTCTTCCCCCAGAAAATTGAGATTTTAAGCTTTCCAATGATGTATCACACATGCATATAGGTCAATTTTGAAATTTGGCCAAATTGGGGGTCTCGGAGCAGAACTTCAAGTCATCTGAGTGTTTTGCGCCATATTTATAATGTGCCTCCTCCGTTTGGATAGAAAAAAAAAATAGTTTTATTAAAATATATTTTAAATATATAATATACTGTATATATATCTACTGTACAGTATATGTTATACAACCAAAGAAAATTTCAAATTCTCAGAGGTTACTCGAGAGGCTTCATTCTTCCTAAAGAAAGAAAGAAGAAAAAAAAAAAAAGCAGACAATAAATATGCAAAAAAGAAAAAAAAAAAGAATGAATAATGATGAAAAAAAAATATATATATATAATGCAGATCCATGGACCCGGTTTTCTGACGGGCCGCCTCGTCCTGCTCGGCGTAGCTCTTGGGGCAGTAGGAAGCCATGCGTTCCAGGTTGGTGGCAGCTACTGCCATCTGGAATTTGTCGTAGATGTAGATCAGAGGCAGCGAGTCCACGTCCTGCCACTGGTGGTTGTCGGTGTTGTGGCGGGTGGTGACAGTCTTTAGCCTGTCGTCTTTGCCCATCTCCAGGGGCGTTCGCGCTGTCACACAGACGTAGCGGTCCTCAGAGCTTGCCGCGTAGACGTTGCACACGATCTTTGGCGCCGACTCCAGGTTGTGTCACTTGTCTATTTTCATTATTTTGGTAGACCTCTGACTCCATGAGAGTCAAATGCGTTGTCATCTATTGATGGAGCTGGTTTATGGTCATCTGGAGTTCTATCAAACACTGAACATCCAAGAGTATCGGTGCTCGGTTAAGCATGCTCGTTCTCCTTGCTTGCTTGTGATGTTAAACCACGATGTTTCTGCATACCGCTGTAGTCTTCTTTGACGTTGATAATATTTGGACACTGATGAAGAAGAGATGTGCGTCCGTTTGATAGTATATTTGCCTTGTATACATTTACATCCGAAGGCTTGTGGACTGTTCCTAGGCACACATCTCCAACGATGACCCACCCCAGGTCCAGCCGTTGTGCATAAGGAGCATTATTTGGTCCGTTGATCTGTTCTCTTACTTTGTGCACTCTTAAGATGTCTCTTCCTAAAAGCAGAAGAATGGGAGCGTCGTGATCGACAGGATACAGTTTGTTGGCAATTGGCTGTAAGTGAGCGTGGTGGAGTGCAATATTTGGAGATGGAATTTCAGTCCTGTCGTCTGGTACCATCTCACACTCGATTAAAGTGGGCAAAGGAAGTTGTGATTTCCCATCCATAGCCTCCAGTATGAAATTCGATGCTCGTCGACCTGCTGTCTCTTGTATACCTGAGCATGTTTTCAGTGTGTATGGCATCATCTGAGAGTTTACACTGAAAATTTCAAAGAATTCAGTCTTAGCAAGAGACTTGTTGCTCTGTTCGTCCAACACAGCATACACTTTAACAGCTTTCTCTCGTTGACCAGCTTCACTAAGCAGATCTTGGAACATGAACGTGAGCCATTTTCGCTTCCACAAATCTTCGTACACATGGAGTTGACTGAGGATGATGAGCTTTCACTTTGCTCCCCGCTGTCGTCTTTGTTGGTTGTAGTCTGGTGTGTAGCTTCAGCCGGTGGACCAGGGTGCAGAGCTGATATGTGTCTTTCACTATTACACTCAATATGTTAGGGTGCGCTGGGAAGTGGACCCCAAAGCAGACAAGGGTGGCTGTGGTGATTTTCAAAAGTTTATTTGAGCACAAGTCGCAGCACCGCACGTGCACTTGGCGTGTAGCTGGCAGGTGTTGACAGGAGCTCAATCAGGCGTCGGTACAATTCAGGGAGCAGGCACGGGGAATCCTGGGACGGAACAAGAGGTCTGATTAGCCGGGTAAGAATTAATGTGGTAAATACCTGAATGCTGGACTTCACTGACGGGATTACTGAAAGTTTGGTCTGGCGACGAGCGGCAACGACGAGCTGGCTTATAAAGGCGGCTGATTTCGATGGCTTGCAGCTGTCGGCGTCTTCGCCCGTCTGGTCTCCAGCCTGCAATCAAGGAGCCCTAACAGTCCCCCCCCCCCCCCCCCCCCCCCACGGGCGACACAAGGCGCCCGAGGCACGCGATCGGGATGGGCGCGATGGAAGTCGCGTATCAGGGACCTGCACAACACCTGCCTGGCTGGGATCCAACTTCGCTCCTCAGGCCCATAGCCCTCCCAGTCGACGAGGTACTGTACCCCACGGCCACGACGGCGGACGTCCAAGAGACGTCTCACTTTGAAGGCTGGGTGCCCGTCAATTAACAATGGAGGAGGGGGAGTCTGCACCGGAGGGGACAACGGGCATGACGAGACCGGCTTTACCTGGGAAACATGGAAGGTGGGATGGACACGCAGAGACCTGGGGAGCTTGAGGCGGACTGAGCAGGGATTCACTACCTTCTCTACTTCAAAGGGGCCGACAAAACGTGGGGCCAGTTTCCTGGAATTAACTCTTAGTGGCAAGTGTTTTGAGGAGAGCCATACCTTCTGCCCCACAGAGTAGACAGGGGCTGGTGTACGGCGACGGTTGGACTGGGCCTGGGAACTTTCGGACGAGCGGATTAGCGCAGCGCGTGCTCTCCTCCAAACCTTGGTGCACCGGTTGATGTGCCTTTGCACCGAGGGAACCGCTATGTCCTGCTCTTGGGATGGGAACAAGGGGGGCTGTTAGCCCAGTGAGCACAGGAAGGGGGACATGCCTGAGGAGGCGTTCGGCAGGGTATTATGGGCATATTCGACCCAGGAGAGGTGGTCGCTCCAGGAATTGGGACAGGACTGTGCGACACAGCAGAGTGCTGCTTCCAGCTGTTGGTTTGTGCGTTCACACTGGCCGTTGGTTTGAGGATGGTAACCTGAGGAGAGACTCACACCAACGTCCAGAGCTGCGCAGAAAGCCCTCCACACCTGCGAGGTGAATTGGGGACCCCTATCAGACACAATATCAGACGGGATGCCATGCAGGCGGAAGACATGCTGGACCAGCAGTTCTCCGGTCTCCTTCGCCGATGGGAGTTTGCGAAGCGGGATGAAATGGGCCCCCTTGGAAAATCTGTCAACCACAGTGAGTATTACGGTGTTACCTCGGGAAGGGGGGAGACCGGAGACAAAGTCCAGGGCGATATGGGACCACGGGCGGCTAGGGATGGGAAGAGGGCGAAGCAGGCCAGAGCTGGGTTTGGTCGAGGTCTTGTTGCGGGCGCAAACGTGGCAAGCAGTGACAAAAGCCCGTGTGTCCTCAGGCATTGTGGCCCACCAGAACCATTGGCGCAACACAGCGAGGCTCCTGCGGATACCCGGGTGGCAGAACAGGCGAGACGAGTTGGCCCACTCCAGCACCTGTTGCCGGACTGATGCGGGAACAAACAAATTAGCCTGAGACCCCTGCCGGGGGTCCGGGTGCTCCCCAAGGGCTTCCTTAACCTTGGACTCCACCTCCCATTCCACTGCAGCAAGAAAACAGGTGGAAGGGAGAATGGGGGCCGGGTCCACCCTGGTCTCACTAGGCAGGAACTGGCGGGATAGGGCATCTGGCTTGACATTACGTGCCCCTGAGATATAGGAGAGAGAGAAATTAAAACGTTCCAAAAACATAGATCCTCCGGGCAGCCTTGAGGTACTCCAGGTTTTTGTGATCAGTCAAAACGATGAAAGGCTGGCGAGCTCCCTCCAGCAGGTGCCGCCACTCCTCCAGGGCAAGTTTAACAGCCAGCAACTCGCGGTCCCCAATGCTATAGTTTTGCTCGGCGGGGGTTAGTCTGCGGGAGAAAAATGCACTGGGGTGCACCTTGCCATCGCCAGTCTGTCGTTGGGACAAGACTGCTCCCACGCCCATTTCAGAGGCATCCACCTCCACAATGAACTGTAAGGCAAGGTCAGGATGTGCCAGCACGGGGGCTGAAGTAAAGCGTTGCTTAAGGTACCTGAAGGCAGCGTCAGCAGAGTCAGACCAGCGAAACGGTGAAACGGTCGATGTGAGGGCCGTTAGCGGTGCTGCGACCCTGCTGTAATTCCTGATGAACCCCCGATAAAAGTTTGCGAACCCGAGGAAACGTTGGAGTTGTTTCCGATCGGTGGGCCGTGGCCACTCTACCACTGCGGTTAGCTTACCAGGGTCCATGCGGAGTTCACCCTTGGCAATGACGTAGCCCAGGAATTTGGTCTCTGGGACGTGGAACTCGCACTTTTCTGCCTTCACAAACAGACGGTTTTCCAGGAGTCTTTGGAGCACCTGGCGTACGTGCTGCTCGTGCTCTGTGAGGTTAGGAGAGAAAATCAGGATGTCATCAAGATAAACAAAAACAAACCTGTTGATCATGTCTCTCAGCACGTCATTGACCAGGTTCTGGAAAACCGCCGGGGCATTAGTGAGTCCAAAAGGCATGACGAGATACTCAAAATGGCCCAGGGGAGTGTTAAACGCGGTCTTCCACTCATCTCCCTCTCTGACACGGACCAGATGATAAGCGCTGCGTAGGTCGAGCTTGGTGAATATACGCGCGCCATGGAGGGGTGTGAACGCCGAGTCCATCAGGGGGAGTGGGTACGTGTTCTTAATGGTGATTTTGTTGAGGCCACGGAAATCAATGATGGGCCTCAATGTGCCATCCTTTTTCCCCACAAAGAAGAGGCCGGCGCCGACCGGGGATGAGGACGGACGAATTATACCTGTGGCCAAGGACTCTGATATAGGACTGCAGCACCTCCCTCTCAGCTTCCGAGATCTTATAAATGCGCTCCTTTGGCAGGGCGGCGCCAGGAAGTAGGTCTATGGCACAGTCATAAGGGCGGTGGGGGGGCAGGGCCACTGCTCGGTCTTTACTGAAGACTAGGCTCAGGTCATGGTAGCACTCAGGGACTGATGAGAGGTCTAGCTGGTCTGGGTTCTGGACAGGATAGGCCGGAGCTAGGGCAGATTTTAAACAATTTTTATGGCAAAAGGCACTCCATGCAGTGAGCTTGGGATGGGTCCAATCCTCCGCTGGGCTGTGAGTCTTGAGCCAGGGTAGGCCAAGAACCAGCGGCGTGTGAGGGCAATCGATTACTAATAGACTGAGTACCTCTTGGTGGTTACCCGATAGAAGAAGGTGGACAGGGTCGGTTTGCTCCCCCACACTAAACAGCACCTGTCCATTGAGTGCGATGGTCTTTAACGGGACAGGTAACGAGCGCGTTCCGACGCCCAGCTGTTTCACCAACCTGCGATCAATAAAACTTTGATCAGCACCACAATCAACAAAAGCCTTCACTCTGCAGGACTGGTCTTTCCAAGTAAGTGTGGCGGGGAGCTGGAGCCGAGCTGAGGAATTGTTAAACGCATGACTCACCAGTATTTCCTCACCTACTGGTGAGCCTGCCCGTTTCCCGGACGCACCGGACAATGGCGGAGGAAATGCCCTGCTTGGCCACAGTAGATGCATAGCTGGGCAGCGAGCCTACGTGTGCGTTCCTCCTCAGTGAGCCTGGCTCTCCCTAGCTGCATGGGCTCGGGGCTCTCAGCAGAGGGCAGTGTAGAGGCGACGATGTGTGGGGAATACCCGGAAGTAGGGGCCATACTCTGGGCAGCGGGACAGTGAAACTTGAAAGGCGGCGGCTCGCTGCGTTGACGTCGTCTTTCGCGAAGTCGATTGTCGATTCGAATCGAACGATCGATGAGCTGATCGAGATTCCCTGGCTCGTCCCTGGAAGCCAACTCGTCCTTGAGCGATTCGCTGAGTGCGCCGGTGAAGACCTCTTGAAGCGCGGCGTCGTTGAATTGGCTCTCAGCTGCAAGCGTGCGGAACTCCACGGAGAACTCTGCGACGCTGCGCCCCCCCTGACGGATGGACATTAGGCGTTTGGCGGCTTCCTTACCACGGACCGGGTGGTCGAAAACTTTGCGCATCTCGGCTGTGAAGCAGTCATATGAGGCGCACGCCGCCGAGCCCTTGTCCCACTCAGCTGTGGCCCAGGCTAAAGCTGGACCGCGAAGGCACCCGATCAGGTAAGCGATCTTGGCCCGCTCGCTGCCGTATGTTTGTGGCTGTTGATCGAACACGAGACCGCACTGCACTAAAAAGGCACGACAAGAGCCCAAGTCGCCATCGTAGGGGGCAGGGGGTGGCACGTGCGGCTCGCGAGGCGTTGGGGAGATGAAGTCTCGGCGGGGTGGTGACGTCGGATGCAGGGGAAGCGGCGTGAACTGCGCCTGGAGAGACTGTAGTGCCTCAGAAATTTCTCCTACCTTTTGGTAAAGATATTCGAGGGCTTGAGCGTGTCGATCAACGGCGGGGGGTGACGGGGAAGCATAACTCGGATCCATGTCCGCGGGGTCCGTGATGGCCAGACCAAGCTGTTAGGGTGCGCTGGGAAGTGGACCCCAAAGCAGACAAGGGTGGCTGTGGTGATTTTCAAAAGTTTATTTGAGCACAAGTCGCAGCACCGCACGTGCACTTGGCGTGTAGCTGGCAGGTGTTGACAGGAGCTCAATCAGGCGTCGGTACAATTCAGGGAGCAGGCACGGGGAATCCTGGGACGGAACAAGAGGTCTGATTAGCCGGGTAAGAATTAATGTGGTAAATACCTGAATGCTGGACTTCACTGACGGGATTACTGAAAGTTTGGTCTGGCGACGAGCGGCAACGACGAGCTGGCTTATAAAGGCGGCTGATTTCGATGGCTTGCAGCTGTCGGCGTCTACGCCCGTCTGGTCTCCCAGCCTGCAATCAAGGAGCCCTAACACAATACACTTTACAACCACCTTACAGTCTTTTGGGGCCTCCTCCCACGTGAAGTGCAATCGAACTCTGGCGACACCTGCATGCAACGTTGACGCCCTGGGTCAAACATTAGGGTCAAGGGTCAAAGGTCAGGAGCGATGCGGCCTCTGTCTTCAAATTGCAAAAAGTTGACTGATTTGTAGCATTCTGCCCTACTGTTAAAGACGCTCTCTCTGATTGGTCATCAGTCCAGAGTGTGGGGTGGTACCCCAACCCTGCTCTGATTGGCCAGTTCTTCCGGTCTGCAATCTGTGACCGAACCCACTCGGATTGAACATCCCCTCCAGGGTGGCAGCTATGAGTTTTTTGTAAAACAGTTTATGAATGAGTTGAAAGTGTATTTAAACAATGAGCACTAATTCCAGTTACTTACTGCACTTTAGGCCCACATAGTCTAGTCAAATCATTTTCTCCATCTTGTTTTGCGCGTTAAAGACTAACAGATGAATGTGAGATTATCCCACTTACTTACTTCAGTAAATATTGCCATTTGTTCTTATTAAGCACATACATCTAAACGTTGGTCATTTTTTACCTAAATCAAGAAAAATCTGCTTTCAAATAATGTTTTGAACCATATTTATTCTGGAATTAAGAATATTTATAACATTTCAAAGCTTTTTAAATTTATTTTAAGGAGGTGTGTTTTTGGCCAATGTAAAAGAATCCTAAATGCCTTTGTTAGGTGAATTTTCCCCCGCAGAATATATAAAATACGTATACACAGATGAGCTCATTCATTCATATTTTAGGTCCATTTGTGTGTTGTCTTTTCTGTGGTAGTTGCAGGCGGTTGAATACGGCTGTTTGAATGTTAGAATAGAATAGGCTCTGTCATTCAAATAGTACAATGACATTAAAAATAGCAACACCCTATTAGTGCATCACACAATAAATTAATGTCAATAGTACATAAATAAATAATATACACTAGTACTACCTAAAAATAAATTTAAGTGTACGAAGGAGGTAGTGTTGATGTTAAAATAAATAAAATGATAGCCGACTCCTGAACTAGGCCAATAGCAAACTGCAATATGCAAGTGTTAATCAGATATACAAGTGTTAAGAAACTAGTATTCCATTAGAAGTAAGTTACTAGGTTTTAAATTTTCATTCACGATGTCATTCTGCCCAACAGGTAACAAGTTAACTCTGGGTGGCCTTGGCATCTTTCCATTCTGCAGGGTGGTTGAGCATCTGTTCAGAGGCTGCGGGAGGGCGGGACCAAAGTTCGACGTTGTTTCCTTCAAGTGGCGTCGTGGTCCGAAGCGCAGCATTATAGATTTCTTCATTACTGTTTTAGCTGTTGTGTTGTCTTGGCCTATTTTTTCCCCACTTTCAATTATGGGCATTTGGACTTTTCCCAATTTCTGTATGCCTTAAATGTATTTGTTATTACACTCAAATTCCAGTTTTTTTTTTCTTGTATTTAAATAAAGGAGATATAGTACACAGTAAAAGTTAAGCAGCCTGTATTGAGTCTTAAATAAGTTTAATGATAAGCAAGTGTTTTGCAGATATTGACGTGTTGAGAAATAAGGACTAGGTTTTTAATTTTCTGTGAGCACTCATTGGGAAAGTGCACAATATACAGGACTATATGCTATGCCGAGCAATATGGTTATTTGTGTGTGTAAAAAGAAGTAGCTGAGACATGAAGTACATCTCAATATGTTTTATTTTACAAGGTCATTGACCGCCTCCTTAAAATTTACAAAGTTTTCAAAAGACCTGCCAGAAAGTCCTTTGGACGTGGACGCCTTGACCATGTAGGTCTTTTTTTTTTTTTTTTTTTATCAATATTTTTTGTGACCCTGTGCAGATTGGGCAAAAAGCGCACAGGCGCGTAGTATTTTACATTGCCAGTCTTCATCATCACCTTGTGGTGGTGGTGCTTGTTGTTGTGCTGCTGCTACTGCTGCTGAAGATGGTGTATTTGCTACAGCAGGTCATGTTGATAATGCTGCTAATGCTGATGCACAAGCTGACGTGAGGGGCGTAGCTGGTGCAACTTTGCCTTTAGCTTGCTACAGAACAAAAAATAAATATCACGGGTAAGCCCTGAAATGCATTAAAACACTGGCAAAGGAAATTATGTTATTTTTTTATCGACCTACTGACCTCCTCCTCCTTTGTGAGGATGTACAGTCGAAATCGCTTAACGTGACATTGATGTCCTACTCTGTCATCAGTAGCCACTGACGCACGAAGCAGAAGGCTTCCTGGACCATCTTCCATTCTTCTGCGCTTTTGGCGAGATCGTTACGGAAGAACTTGGAGAGGTCATAAAACTGCCACATCTCCTCGAACGTGAAGGACCGGAAGCTGCCATGCCCGCAGATGGCCCGGTCGATGTTCTGCTCCAAGTGGCATGACACCGGAGGGAACATATCCACGTAGCGTAGAAGCTGCTCCTTCAGCCACCACTCCCCAGTTTTGGTGTCGCACCTTCCCATCTGTCGTCGCCTCTCCTTCACGTGGCTATCGAGGAGACTTTTTAAGAGAGCATGCAGTAGTTGTTTTAAACTGATTTTTTTATTTTCTTTTGGGTAACAAAGACACACATCAATTTCTTATTTATACTCACTACTTGACATAGCAGACATCTTCCTCCATAAGCCACAGAAGGTCTTGCCTTTGTATTTCCCAAAGGTCACCGTGAGCTGGCCAAGGATCTGCTGGTCTGTTGGAGCTGCGGTGACGGCATGGCAGTTTTTCCTAGCTGTCAGGCGTAAAAAAACATCAGACAAGAAGAAATAATGTAGTTCAATTCATTTTTTAAATGAAGGAGATGTTGTTGTTTTTTTAAAAGGCATCCAGAACAATACCTTGTTTGTACATGTACTTCTCAGGCGCAGTTTAGGCAGCAAAGCATGGTGGCCGGTCATCGCTTCTGATGTACACTGAGAAACACAAAGGCAAGTGTCAACACAAAAAAGCAGGACATGACACGGAGGAAAAATTCTAGATGATAGTAATAATAAAATTGCATTTTTGTTGGTTGTGAAGACGATGCCTCCATTCCTAGCTGGCAATTAGAAAAACAAAAATGACGATGTTCAGAGATGCTAAAATGTTGAGAGGGGTGTCTTGAGTTCATCTAATTCCCAAATTCCAAATAAAAACGAACTTATTGGGGAAAGTGCAAAATTGGCCCACTTACAAAATGATGACGTCTATGTAGTACAGTATGTAGAAAGTGACCTTATCCAACATTGGGGCTTCTTCCCCTTCACATGGAAGAATCATGTTTATGGGTATGGTTCCCTTTTAAGATCTTATACTTCTGACAAACATTTCCGATGACCCTTTCAACATGGATTCTCAAATGTGCTGACAGCGGCTTTTTGTAAATGCTGGGAGTTTGACATCTGAACACTACATGCCCACACATTCTTGTATGTCAAAACCTCTGTCAGCCAAGACATTGTCCCCAGGTAACAAATATTTAAAAAACAAAAAAATCACTGTTCAGGGTTATATGTTTGTCACTTGTACGCCCTCCCCAGCCTTTTGATAAGAAACAAATGGCTCCCTTGGGTGTAATACATATTAAATACTTCATAGTGTGGTGGTGCTTGTAGCTGGAAAACATTTGGGCACGTGCTTTCAGATTTGATGAGTTTTCTGTGAAAATTTCAAAACGGTCAATAATCACAGTCTGTGTCACATCCTGATTGGTGTTGTGCGTCTCATCCTCCGTGATTAGCTGATCACCTTTTTCTCCAGCTTCATGTGTCCCCTCTTCAGTCTGTAGCTGACCACTTTCTTCTCCAGCGTCAGGTGTCCCTTCCTCATTCTGTTGGTGACTGTTTATTTCACCAGGCTCAGATGGTCCCTCCTTGGTCTGCAGCTCTTCAATGTTTGCATCCTGCTGGACCCCCATCTCTGGTGCTTGCAGTGTCTCTTTCCGTAGCTGCTCACGTTCGTCTTGCAGAGCGTGCAGTGTTTGTCGGTGTAACAGATGTGTGTCCCAGATGTAGGGGTGGTGCCCAGTCTGGGTCAGTCTCCCTCATTTCATAAGCTGGTTCACCTGCAATCACAGGTTTTATTTAGAAAGCTAGGCAAGATTGGATATTTCCATGGCATTTCACTTTCGTAAACACTTAATCAGACATGCTACCATCCCATCAGATCATCAGAATTTATAAATCAAGCCGGATGCAACGGACAGGACGTGAAAAGTGGACATGTCCGGGCAAAGAGGACGTTTGGTCATCCAAGCAAACAGTCATGGCCGATAAAAACTAGATCACGATTGTGTACGATCGGGGAAAAAAACGGACCCAAGAAGACATCATCACAACTGTTTCTCCACCAAGCATTGTGAGGAATGTTCACAGTCTATGTGCAGCGACATTAATTCACTTTACAACGCATACTCACATCATCAATGAAGGAGCCGACGTACACTGCTGGCCAAAAGTATTGGCACCCATGCAATTCTGTCAGTTAATGCTCAATTTCTCCCAGAAAATGATTGCAATTACAAATGCTTTGTTAGTACTGCTTTGTCATGTACGTGTACAATCATTTAGTTTATTTTTTTTTTGTCTGTGAATTTCAATCTGTTTGTCACTAGTAAACATACACTCCATTTGAACAAGGAGGGGGACAGCGAATACGTTCGTTCGCTTCCAGCCCTTCCAGTTCAAATGGAGTGGAGGTTTAAGTGCTGTCAATGGCAACACTTGGTCACTTTTCAGTTTTAGTCGATTTCAGCGACGCCGTTGGACAAAAGCGGTGGTGTTTTGCCTTAAGGCAGACACACACCCAAATAGTGCTGTAAAATCACGATGGTCGCCTGCAGATGGATAAAACATTTGTTTCCAGCGGCTGTGTGAAGGATTAAAAGTAACAAGGTAATGAATCCAGTTGTGGCTAAACAATAGGATTGGATCAAGGCCGGCCCAGCCTATACGCAGACTATGCAGCTGCTTAGGGCCCCTGACCACTCGGGGGCGGGGCCCCAATCTGGAAACCTCATTTTATAGGTTGTTAATAGGGCATCGTGAATAATGTGGGGCGCATTGCCGTTGATCCATGCAAACATCCATTTTCTTGTCATTACAATCTGGCAACCTGGGGAGTGACGTTAAACCTGCTTTGCGATGATTGGTGCTCAAACTTGCTTGGAAAATAGATGCACGGATATGTGGAAGAGAATTTATCCCTCTGGAGCAGAGAAAGGAAAGAAGAAAATCGTAGAAGAAAAGAAACAACAGTATAGTGCTGCAACGATTAATCGATGAACTCGAGTATTCGATTAGAAAAAACATTCGAATTAAATGTTGTTGCTTTGAGTATTTGTTTAATGAAAGTGGCATTGTAATGGTTTATTTTGAAATTGTTTGCATTTACTTTTATTGATTAGGGTGGATGCACTGCCCTCTGGTCTGCCTCTTTTTACATGGCTGAATCCAACTGCTCCCTGTTAAGACCAACGTGAGCTAAGTTTTTGTTTGAGCTAATGTTTTTTTAATGTATTCATAATTTAGTTTATAGGTATATTTAGCCGTTTTTTGTGGGAATATGTGTCTGAATCATTTGTTAAGAGCATTGTGAAAAAAACTTCAGCATTTTATAGCATTTAAGCTAGCTGACTTTTTCTATGCAAGTTAGCCAATTGTTCTTTTGTTGTACATAGATCCTCATTAAAAAAAAATAATAATAATTATACTCTTTGAGGCTGAGCTCAGGTATTTTAATTTTTCATGTTTCTAATCCGATTACTCGAATATTCCAACTGACTGGTCCATCAATTAATCGATTACTAAAATATTCTATAGCTGCAGCCCTACAACAGTATCGCGGTAATTGAGCATGTTGTTTATGTTGTTGTTGTTGTTGTTGTTGTTGTGCAAGACACTCCGACTTGAACGCTGTTGTCAGCTGAGCTTGTCAATATGTCGTACTGGTAATTGCCATTAGCTGCAGGGCAAAAGCCTGGAGCGAATCAAGTAAAGCGGAGCAAGCTGTCACCTGTCGGCAACGGCAAATGTACGGCTTCCGCTGATTGTAGTAAAACGAAATATTGGCATAATATGCATTTGGACTGGAGAGCGTAGATATAGTCATTTCATTTATATCGGACATTATTATCAAGTAGTATACCAATCAGAAAAAGGTTTGGCGCCATCTACTGTAAGTACTGACAATCATTTGGGGTGAGAAGTTTGAAGTATGCGGTGCAACAAAATCTGATTAATATACAAAATGTGGACGTATGGGTTGGATTGCATGTATGGGTTTCACAGTACTCTGTGACGAAATGGTGGGCCAAAAATATGGGCCCCTTGGCATTTTGCTTAGGGCCCCCAAGTGGCCTGGGCCGGCCCTGCGTGCAAGTGCATCCAATCCACGGGGGACAGACGAGATGGCAGCCCAGACTCAGCAACCTCACCTGCACCTGGCCGAGCTCACAGCCGCCCAGTTCATCGACATCTGGAAACACTTTGACGTGGATGGTCAGTGACTTTTGCTCTTTTTTTTTTCCCTTCCATCAGAAGTTCATTTCTTAAAAAGAGAAAATGTGTTAACTATTAAACATTCATTTTCTTGACTTGGAGTGAAAGATTTTGCAATTTTAATCCTATATAGGGCACTCATTTTTACACAACGTTTGGTTGCCATTGACGGCACCAGACGTCCATATCCATTTTGGCTAGGAGAGGCTAGCAGCGAATGACTACTGCCAACCCTTCCAGTCAAAATGAATTGGATGTCTAGTGTCGCCACTGACACTGAAAGATGAGCATTCACAACCATTCTTTCCAGTTTAAACGAGTTGGATGTCTACAGCTGTCAATAGCAGGCAATGAGTAAAATACTAAGAAGAACAAAAAGATCGACTTTGGAGTCTTATTGGAGATCATAACACATCCATCCATCCATCCATTATCTTCCGCTTGTTCCAGGGTCGGGTCGCGGGGGCAGCAGCTTTAACAGGGAAGCCCAGACTTCCCTCTCCCCAGCCACTTCAACCAGCTCCTCCGGCGGGATCCCAAGGCGTTCCCAGGCCAGCCGAGAGACATAGTCTCTCCAGCATGTCCTGGGTCGTCCCCGGGGCCTCCCGCCGGTGGGACATACCCGGAACACCTCTCCAGGGAGGCGTCCGGGAGGCATCCGGACCAGATGCCCGAGCCACCTCAGCTGGCTCCTCTCTACGCGGAGGAGTAGCAGCTCGACGCCGAGTCCCTCCCGGATGACCGAGCTTCTCACCCTACCTCTAAGGGAGAGCCCGGACACCCTGCGGAGGAAACTCATTTCGGCCGCTTGTATCCGGGATCTTGTTCTTTCGGTCACGACCCAAAGCTCGTGACCATAGGTGAGGGTAGGAACGTAGATCGACTGGTAAATCGAGAGCTTTGCCTTTCGGCTCAGCTCCTTCTTCACCACTACGGACCGGTGCAGAGTCCGCATTACTGCAGACGCCGCACCGATTCGCCTGTCGATCTCCCGCTCCCTCCTACCGTCACTCGTGAACAAGACCCCAAGATACTTGAACTCCTCCACTTGGGGCAGTATCTCATCCCCGACCCGGAGAGGGCACTCCACCCTTTTCCGACTGAGGACCTTGGTCTCGGATTTGGAGGTGCTGATCTTCATCCCAACTGCTTCACACTCAGCTGCGAACCGCTCCAGTGAGAGTTGGAGGTCACGGCTTGATGAAGCCAACAGCACTAAATCATCTGCAAAAAGCAGAGATTCAATGCTGAGGTCACCAAACCGGACCCCCTCAACGCTTCGGCTGCGCCTAGAAATTCTGTCCATAAAAATTATGAACAAAATCGGTGACAAAGGGCAGCCTTGGCGGAGTCCAACCCTCACTGGGAACGAATTCGACTTACTGCCGACAATGCGGACCAAACTCTGACACCGGTCGTACAGGGACCGAACAGCCCTTACCAAGGGGCTCGGTACCCCGTACTCCCGGAGCACCCCCCACAGGACTCCCCGAGGCACACGGTCGAACGCCTTCTCCAGATCCACAAAACACATGTAGACTGATCGGGCGAACTCCCATGCACCCTCGAGGACCCTGCCGAGGGTGTAGAGCTGGTCCACTGTTCCACGGCCGGGACGAAAACCACACTGCTCCTCCTGAATCCGAGATTCGGCTTCTCGGCGGACTCTCCTCTCCAGCACCCCTGAATAGACTTTACCAGGGAGGCTGAGGAGTGTGATCCCTCTATGATTGGAACACACCCTCCGGTCCCCCTTCTTAAAAAGGGGGACCACCACCCCGGTCTGCCAATCCAAAGGCACTGTCCCCGATGTCCACGCGATGTTGTAGAGACGTGTCAGCCACGACACCCCTACAACATCCAGAGCCTTCAGGAACTCCGGGCGGATCTCATCTACCCCCGGAGCCTTGCCACCGAGGAGCTTTCCAACCGCCTCAGTGACTTCAACCCCAGAGATCGAAGAGCCCACTACGGAGTCCCCAGACTCTGCTTCCTCAAAGGAAGGCGTGTCGGTGGAATTGAGGAGGGCCTCGAAGTATTCTCCCCACCGGCTCACGACGTCCCGAGTGGAGGTCAGCAGTACACCATCTTCACTATACACAGTGTTAATGGTGCACTGCTTTCCCCTCCTCAGGCGCCGGATGGTGGACCAGAATTTCCTCGAAGCCGTCCGGAAGTCGTTTTCCATGGCCTCGCCGAACTCCTCCCATGTCCGGGTTTTTGCCTCGGCGACCGCCGAAGCCGCAGTCCGCTTGGCCAGCCGGTACCTGTCAGCTGCCTCCGGAGTCCCACAGGCCAAAAAGGCCCGATAGGCCTCCTTCTTCAGCTTGACGGCATCCCTTACCGCTGGTGTCCACCAGCGGGTTCGGGGATTGCCGCCACGACAGGCACCAACCACCTTACGGCCACAGCTCTGATCAGCCGCCTCAACAATGGAGGTGCGGAACATGGCCCACTCGGACTCAATGTTCCCCACCTCCCCCGGGACAAGGGAGAAGTTCTGCTGGAGGTGGGTGTTGAAACTCTTTCTGACAGGGGATTCTGCCAGACGTTCCCAGCAGACCCTCACAATACGTTTGGGCCTGCCAGGTCTGGCCAGCATCTTCCCCCGCCATCGGAGCCAACACACCACCAGGTGGTGATCAGTTGACAGCTCCGCCCCTCTCTTCACCCGAGTGTCCAAAACATGCGGCCGCAAGTCCGATGACACGATTACGAAGTCGATCATCGAACTGCGGCCTAGGGTGTCCTGGTGCCAAGTGCACATATGGACACCCCTATGTTTGAACATGGTGTTCGTTATAGACAAACCGTGACGAGCACAGAAGTCCAATATCAGAACACCACTTGGGTTCTGATCGGGGGGGCCGTTCCTCCCAATCACGCCCCTGCAGGTCTCACTGTCATTGCCCACGTGAGCGTTGAAGTCCCCCAGTAGAATGAGGGAGTCCCCAGAGGGGGCGCTCTCTAGCACACCCTCCAAGGACTCCAAAAAGGGTGGGTATTCTGAACTGCTGTTCGGTGCATAAGCGCAAACAACAGTAAGAACCCGTCCCCCCACACGAAGGCGGAGGGAGGCTACCCTCTCGTCTACCGGGGTAAACTCCAACGTACAGGCGCCAAGCCGGGGGGCAATAAGTATGCCCACACCTGCCCTGCGCCTCTCACCATGGGCAACTCCAGAGTGGAAGAGAGTCCAACCCCTCTCGAGAGGATTGGTACCAGAACCCAAGCTGTGTGTGGAGGAGAGTCCGACTATATCTAGTCGGAACTAGTCGGAGAGGTGACATTCCATGTCCCAAGAGTTAGCTTCAGCAGCTGGGGGTCGGACCGCCAAGGCCCCCGCCTTTGGCTGCCGCCCAACTCCCTACGCACCCGACCCCTTTGGCCCCTCCCACAGGTGGTGAGCCCATGGGAAGGGGAACCCACGTTGCCTTTTCGGGCTGAGCACGGCCGGGCCCCATGGGGACAGCCCCGGCCACCAGACGCTTGCCTTCGAGCCCCACCTCCAGGCCTGGCTCCAGAGGGGGGGCCCGGTAACCCGCGTCCGGGCGAGGGAAACTGGGGTTCATTAATGTTGCTCATCATAAGGGGTCTTTTTGAGCCATACTTTGTCTGGCCTCTCACCTAGGACCTGTTTGCCATTGGTGACCCAACCAGGGGCTTAAAGCCCCAGACAACATAGCTACTAGGATCATTGAGACACGCAAACCCCTCCACCACGATAAGGTGATGACTCACGGGGGGGGGAGATCATAACCACAGTGTGTAAATAAATGACATTTTTGATCTATAAAATTAGTTGATTTCATGTGCTCGTTAGTAGGTCAGAATAAGGTTGGATATCGGCCAACTGTTGTAGTCGCACCTCCCGTTTTCATGGGATTACCTTCTCATGTCATTCAAACCCCCCTCTGACCTCTGTTAAACCAAACCAGTCTTATTCCGAGCCAGTATTAACTCTCACCACAACAGCTTTCTGCTTGCATATATTGTAGGTGGTAAATGCTGGAGAGGACTGCAAGACGTTCCTAATGTTGTTGTGAATTTGGTGATAAGACTTGGCTCAATTTGCTATGGTCAACGATGAGTTGAATCAAGAGCCAATGGACACGCATTGGACCCACTGGCAATTCCAATTTTGTGTTAAGACAAGATTAACACACAGAGCTGCCTCTGAATGATCGTGTTTTTGTGTCATTGACGGCGACAAATGTCCAGTCCATTTGCTAATGGTGAAGTGATAGTCAAATAGCAAAAATAGTGGCGCTTCGATGTACGAGTGACCAGACTCAAGAGTTTTTCGAGGTCTGACCTGAGGTGGTTAAAAGCAAAAGTAGTTATCCAAAACATTCCTCAAGTACAAGTAAAAAATATTCGTTGAAAAGAATACTCTAGTAAGGAGTAACTTTGTCAGTAACTGCTTACAATGTCTTATGAAAAAAAAAAAAAATAATAATGTTATATATTTTTTTCTCAGCACAACTTCATCTACTAGTAGATGAACTGTCATTACATTACTGTACTATAACCTATCCGGCCAAAAAGATGACACACAAACCCTCAAATTCAGACCAGAACAACACGATGAAACATCACCCAGAGCATGAGTGCCCTCTAGCGGAGAACAAACATTGTTACCGCTACTTATAACGTATAATGGAGTCAGGTGGTTATTGTTGCGACGTCTCATTGGTACAACTGAGACGGCCACTGTCGGCACCTCTGGCGAGAATAAAGTCAATATGTACAATAAAGACGAAAAATGTAATGACTCTAGTGTAGCCCAAAGTAGTGGCGTAAGAGTTGTGTTTCATCACAAATCTACTCAAGTCAAAGTAAAAAGTATCGCGTGGTAAAACCATAAGGTGGAGTTTGACTTTTCTGGCAAGAGGGGCCAAAAATGTTGATGACCCCGAAACGCAGTGTCAGCAATAAAATCAACTTACACGATATATGCTCCGATAGTAGCTTAGCCCATGCTCGTACATACAGGCACCCCAGCTGTGTGTGTATCTGCGTGTGTGAGCGTGTGCGTTTTTCTGTCTTACCTCGTGGAGAAGTAGACGCCACATCTGTTTTGGCTATTTCCAGCCAGGAACATAATTTATAATAATACGTTGAAAATGAACTTTTTTTTTTTTTTACCTTGTTTCCATTTTTGGGGGTTAACGTCTGAAGTGGAGCCAACTGAAATTCCGCTCACCATTTTGGCGATGCTCTCCGGTGTTTCATGGTCCACATCTTCAGTTCTTGGTTCTCGCTCAGTAGTTGTTGTCGCTTTTGAAAGCTTAGGTTTGAAAAAATGATGTATATCCATCTTGCCTCTTCTGACCTCAAGTGTTTTTTGGGGGGGGCTTAGCAAAGCAAATGACCGTCTCTAAGGTGCTAGTTGTCAGGGAGCGCGGGCGGGCAAGGTGGACCCAAATGCAGGGAAATGTAGGCGAGGCAGATGAATGGTGCAAAAATGATTTAATTAAAGCCAACGAAAAACAAAGTACAAACAAAGGCTGTGATAATCCAAAGAAGGCACTGAGGCAAACAAAAACTGTCACTAACAAAAGACTGCTTTTCAAAAACTCACTTGGAACACAAGGGCTTGGATAGGCGTGAATACTGCTGATGAGAACCTGACATGGACTTTGACGTTGACATAGACACTTACATTGACAATGACGCAACAAGGACTGAAAAGAAACTGGGTGCTTTTATACACACACACATGCAGACAAGGGGTAACGAGACAACGAGGAACAGCTGGGTAATACAGGAGGACTCACTATGTGCAGGCACGACAGGTGAAATCACAGAGACAAGTCACACCCCCGTCTCATCTGGCTAGATGGACCTCTTCTTGTTCCTTTACTCCAATGTATCTTTACGGACTGTAACTTCGCCTGCTAATTCCAGTCCTGGTGCTTCCTGCCTATCTGTCCTGGGAGTGGATCTCTCCTCACTGTGGTACTTCCCAAGGTTTCTCATTTTTTCCCCAAAGACTCTGGAGTTTTTGGAGTTTTTCCTTGCCGACATGGAGGGTCTACGGATGGGGGATGCCCAGGATTCGAAATGTATGTATTCATCTTTATTGCTTCATTTGCTGTTTCTGATTGTGTATCACATTGCCTCTGCAAAGCCCTTTGAGACAACCTTGTTGTGATTTAGGGCTATACGAATAAAATTGAATTGAATAGATATGTCAAGAACACTTGGAATGTTTGACAATAGAGATCTACAATGAAAAAAAGAAAAATATAATTGTCAGTTGAATCTATCAATCACCAGGTTCATGTATTGAGTCCTTCACTGAATGGATGAGCCAATTGTTTTCCACTATTAAGCAAAAAAAAATTCTTCATCTGTGGAGATTTTAATATTGATTCATTATGTATAATGTATAATGTATAGTATGTCTCTTTACCCAACAATAACTAAACCTTTGAATCGAACAGTGTATCATCTGAACCAATGCACGTAAAAGTTATTATCAGAAGATAAGGATTTATTTTGCATTGATCATTTTGCCTATTAATTAATTAGGTTCATATACATGAGAAATGTGGCCCTTTGCCCCCTTCATCCAATCTGTTTGGTCTAATTAATGTCCCGTCCCCAGCAAAAAGTGTACCTACATGCAGGTTATGCTGTTATATCGTCCCTACGAATGTTGAGACCAAACCTATGCCCTTCCAAAGTAACGCCGGTTTTTGTGGTGAAGGACAGGCGCAAGACCACAAACAGTTTTCATTTCAATCTTATAAAAAAAAAAAAAAAATTAAAAAAAAAAAAAAAAAGAGCTTAGACCAAGAAAAATACAATAGAATATTTAAAAACTAAATTTTGGCCTTAAATAAAATATTCTTTGTTTTTTTTCACACTTTTTGTTTAGCAATCTGTAATAAATTGATTAAAGTATCAGAATTAAAAGTTTTAAAAACAACTGAATATTTCACTAAAGGTCAGAATTGAATTCTGTGGTTTTGTACACCACTCTTTACTCTCATTTATGTTGCATGAATTATAGAATTGCGACGACCAACACATTGAGGGTGTAGAGCAAATGCATGCTATTTTCTTACTTTTACGTATCGATAATATGTACCGTGTGTGCGTGTTTTGTGAAGAATGCTGATGAGATATGAAATAACCAGTAGCCAATTGAATAAGCTACCGTTTTTGGTTTATATATTTGGAAATCGGACACTAAAGGAGTCAGTGCCTCACCAACCATGAACCTCACCGCACGTCACTGATTTTGATCGTGACTTTGTGAATGCCAGTGGCCTGTACTGTACTGTACTGTACTGAAGTAATCCTGCTTACCAGCGGCTAACCGGAGTTGACGAAACCTGGTTATCTAGTTTGTGGTCAATCAGTGCTACGACGCTAGTTATGAGGTTGATTAGTCGAACCTATGTCAACCCAATCAGAGTTACTGCGCGTTCACATAAAAGGGGGCGGAGACCAGAGTCAAAAACTACTTGTGACGATGGCACGGGCACCTTACTTCACGGAGGAGGAATGCGCGATAGTAATGCGGAGTTATGAAGAATTAAAAGCCACCCTCACCGCGAAATCCAACACCGCTCCAGCGAGTAGAGCGCGACTGGTCTGTTGGCAGCGAATTACAGATCGTGTGATTTGTGAATGCGTCAATATGCCAGTTTACTTATGTACATGAAAAGAAATAAAGTCTGCTGTCAGGACAATAAAATAAGATTTGGTACGTTAAGTGTAAGAAATAATTTATCGTGCATTACCACATAAAGCAGGGTGATATATGTTTAGTCCCATTGACTGTATGAATATGTATGTCCTTTGAACATCGTCAGAGTAGAGGTTAGATTGGGCCTAAAAAAATCCAGCCCAACCCGGCCCGAGCCTGATCAATTCACTTGATTTGCAGGCCCAGAGCCTGACCCCCCCGCCGTCAATTTTATGTTATATTTGGGAGGACTCAGGAGAAGAAGGAAATGCGGGGATGAGATGCATGGTTGCGTTCTGTGTGATCACATTTGTGACAATGAATAATAAAAAAAATTAAAGCCTCTCTTTTGCAATGAATTTTCAGTTAAACAATACCGTTAGATGCATATTCAATAAACATTTATATCTTTTATATTTGTGTGTCTGTTCTATCGGTGGATTTGACATTTATTTTAATCTCTTCGAGCTGGCAGAAAAAAAAATCCGCATCTTTCTAAATGTTTAAATAGTCTACATATTTTTGTGATTATTATAAATGCATTTACACAACGAAATAACGCTGGAAAAGTTCCTTAAATATATTTCTTGTATGAGAGCAAAGCTCCACATTGGCTTACATTCAGCGAAGCCTCCTGGACAAGCGTCCAGGAGGCATCCAAACCAGATGGCCGAACCCCCTCAGCTGGCTCCTCACAATGCGGAGGAGTAGCGGCTCGATCCTCCATCCCGGATGATCACTTTTTCACAATTATCCAAGAATGAACTCTTTACACTCTGCGTAGTAAAATTGGGGACGCGGCGTCCCCTTGATATGTGTTGGCCATAACGTCTGTTGTACCATAAAGACGTAATTTTTGGGCAGTACATAGACGAACAGTAGCTCTTTCATTCAATACCAGATGTCCTGACAGATCCAAATACCTGTTGCATTGTACCCAAATGAGTTTTCCGCAGAGCCAGGCGGTTTACCAAAAATTGACCGTTAACAAAATTCTTCACGATGACCGACGTAATTTTGACCATGTCGGTAAATTTGGTCATTTAATAAAACAAGTAAATATAGTCTTTTCATCCCGCTTTGACGCCGTGTTGTTCGGCTACGTTCGTTCCCCTTTAAGAAAGCAGTCAGTGTGTTTACATGTGAAGTCACGTGGTTATCAGGAAATCAAGCAAACAGCAGCCCAGTAGACTAACGCTAGCGGCTAATGCTACAAGCAAACGTGATGGAGTCGGGCTTAAGGGAGCTTAGCCAAACTTTCACCCGACATTAAGTAGACTCTTGGCGGCCTCCAGGCGGGCTTTCACCCGCTTTCCTCACGATTTCATGAGAGGGTGCTTCTATTGCTTTCTACTGGCTGCCGCTAGCGGCTAACGCTACAAATGAACGTGATGGGAGTCTGATAGCGGCTCTAACCTTGTCAAAACGGCTGAACTTAATGAGTGGATTGGGCACCGACTGCATCTAGCAATTAGTATGTCGCGTTATTTTGTATCTGTGTGTGTGTGTGTGATTTCTTTGACAGCTTTTATGATGGTAAAGCATTCACCATAAATTATAATCCAACAGTGGGGCTTATAATATCACCATTTAATGGCCACCGCTATTTTTCTGTATGTGCTTGCTTTATTCTGTGTCATTACTGCCATCATAAAATCTTAAACGCTTCATTGGCATAAGAGCAATATAGCTTTAGCGTGTGTGTCTCTGTGGTGGGGGTGCATGTGTGCGTGCATGTATTTAAAAAAATGCTCTGAAAAAAAGAAGAAAAAAAAAAACACAGAAACATTGAAGTAAAAAGCAAAAAGTAATAATGTCACATCAGCCATGAACAATAAGTTGTCTGTTTGAAGTGTACTGTTCAAGTCGTATGTCATTTGTGTTACAATGACATGTTTGCACAGTCGTCGTATTGATTTGTATAATGTTGTTCAAGTCATACTAGCTGTTATAAATGTTCAAACTTGAATTCTTATTGTTTACAAGACATTTTCATATACTTAATGTTTAGACTGCATGTACAATTGTTAAACATGTTAAATTGAAAGCTGGTAAATAAAAAAGAGAAACAGTACAGAAAAGCAGTTTCT
Organism: Corythoichthys intestinalis; assembly: GCF_030265065.1. NCBI lineage: Eukaryota > Metazoa > Chordata > Actinopteri > Syngnathiformes > Syngnathidae > Corythoichthys > Corythoichthys intestinalis. The sequence goes on along the minus strand of NC_080395.1, from coordinate 80,493,855 downwards.
TTTCAGGTCAGTCACGTCAGCCTCTCGCCATAGTACACGCACACACACACCCACGCATCCCCCCCCACACACACACACAATTTAGTTTTTGTGTTTGTTTTTGTGTCTGTCTGTTTGTCAGTTTTTGTGTTTGTTTGTCTATCTGTCAGTTTGTATATTTGTTCGTGCCATGTGAGAGAATATTCTCAAAAGCTGGAGAGGTCATTAGCAAAAAGAGGAACCGGCTGAAACCAAATGCTGCTGAGATGATTCTGTTTTTAAATAAAAATGTGTGAATCACCCAAATCCCCATCCCAGTGTCACTAGCATTCTATACACCTACCATCAAGAGTTCCCTATTGCACAAGCATTTGCGTATTTCATTTAAAAGTAACACAACAGCTTTTTTTTGTTTGTTTGTTTTCATTATTATTATTATTATTTTTTTTTTTTTTATTAATCTGGGGGAAGAATAAAGAATACATTTCAGGCTAGTGGTCAAACCCACTACTGCTCGCACATCAGACATAGTATATAACCACCATACCACCCACAGGTTTCATTGTTCAGATGACACTTGGTCATTTGGTTAGATGAAAATTCAATATATTTTTGTCCAGAAGATGTCACCACACTGAATTGTGTCAAATGCCTCGTAGCACGGAACCATCTCAACACATTTGCTTCAGCGGTACAGAAAGCAGCGGTGAAGCAGTGTCGTCTGTCGTGACTCACCACACTGATTCGTGGCAAATGCTTCATAACACTGAATGAACCATTTCGACACGTTGCTTGATATATATTTACTGCTTCAGAAAGCTAAGGTTTCTCCATCACTAGTACGACCCTAATTTCCAAATGTTCCACGTGACGTTGAGACGTGTTTGATGCACGAATTCTTCTTTGTTTGTATGTTTGTTTTCTTTTGATGCACGAGTTCTTTAGAGCGTCATCCTCCAGCCTTTGTGTCGTTGGACGTGCGTGCGTGCGTGCGTGACGTAGTCAAGCTTGTGTGTCTGTCACAGAGCGAAAGAGGCTTGCGTCGTATTAAATTCTCCTCTGAAGTTTATCTGGCTGATCTTCTATCTGGACCTGAGAGATGAAGAAGGCACAATCGCTCCTTTTCCAAGCGTTGACCGTGCTTGGCATTTGGGCTTCGCTTGGTGAGTTCACGTTTTTATTTGACTTCAAGGTTCACTGCAAACGTTGTTGGGACTGGATTTGTTTCTTCAGATCATTAGGGGATCAATATAAAAGGGCATTTTATTGGCCCCACCTCGGGGAAATGTATACTTGTCAGATTACTAGACATATTAAGCAAACTGTCAGTCTCATTTGAAACAATGGAAACAATACATAATACATCCGCGGTTTTGAGACACTTTCTGATCCGACTGTGAACTTTTGAAAAAAGGGTGTAGTAAAGCCTATTTAAAACTAACGACTGACTTTAAGCATTGATATACCACTCATTTAACTCACTGACCGCCACTGACTGAAAACCTGAAACATTCACTTCGGTTTGCCTTGGAAATTCACTTCGGTTTGCCTTGGAAGGCTGCAAATGGATTGGACGTCTAGCACCGTCATTGGCACAGAAACGTGAGAATCCATAGCCAGTCCTCCCAGTTAAGAATAAGCGCACTTCTGTTGTTGTCAGTAGTAAGCTAAACGAACCAAAATTATACATTAATACAAATGTATATATATAACTATTTTAAAACTATTAAAATTATTATGAATTAAAAAAATAACACTAAATATTACTATTAAATTTTATTATAATAATTTTAATAACTTAATAATAATAAATTTAATAAATTCATAATAATTTATTTTTTAATTTAATTTTATAGTATTATATAATACTATATTATTAGTAGTATTATTATTACTAAATATAATAACACTAAATATATAATACTAAATATTGACTAATGGCAGTTAAATACTCTTGTAGTTTAGTTTTGGTTAGTTTTAGTTTTATACTAAAGGGTCATAGTATTTACCTATGATATAAATAAATATCTACTTTTTTAAATTCCATTATAATCTTAATGATTTTTTTAATCAATAAATTATCAATAAACCCAATAGATTTGTATTAATGTATAATTGTATTTTTTCATATATAAATAAAATTAACATTAAAAAATAAAAAATAAATACATATATGTTACAGTTCTACATGGACTGAGGTTTTCAATGCAACTTTTCACATTCCAGGTGTTTTGTTTCACATTGCGAGATGGATAATTTTGTATGTGGTGCCTGTGTGTGTGTTTTGTCATAATGTATCAAACGTAGGAAGAGAATGTCCAAAAGACATGTGCTTCAACACAACAGAAACTTAGCTCCAAAACCATTGTCTGTGATCTCAATTGATCTGGATCATGAATACATATAGGTTGAGGTGCTGGAAGGGGAGGGATAATTGAACTTTTAATGACCGAAGGGAAAACAAACAACAACAAAAAACCTGCAGTTGAACACAATCTTGATGACTTTTACAATTGTTGTTACAATATGATTAACACCCCCCACCAACACAAACCTATATAAAGACAAACCGAACACTTTAAAATGCAACTTTTTTTCACCTCGACCTATAACCTTACTCACCTTGTCTTCACTGATGCAAAAGCATCTATTGCACTTTCATATGACAGTTGTTTTGGAAGGGCACTTCTTTCCTGGACTTGGTGGGCTTGGACTTGGTGCTGATGTGGATAAGTTCGCTGTAAAAGATGGCCCAGAATGTACAGAGGCAGAAGGAAAATATTTCAGAAGAGCATCTAGAGAAGAAAGTGGAATCTTACATTATATTTGTCAAATAGCTGCTCATTGTCAAACCAGCATGATAGCGCCTAAAGTCTTGCAGCCTACTGTACCTGTCTATTGGACCCGGTCACTATCTTTGATGGGCGTAGTTGAAAGAAAATACATTCTTGAAGCACTGCAACTACACAGGACTATTCAATAATAATGAATTAAATAAAATAAGACAGCAAATAAATACCTATTGAATTTTTTTTTTTTTTTTACATGAACGTGATTGCCATTTTAATGAATTAATGACACATTTAAAAACAAATGTTTGCATTTAAATCCATGGCACTTTTAGTCCCCCATACCACAGAACTTTGAAATTATTAATGCATATTTTATGGTGTATTTGTATAATTAACCTTGCCACTTTTTTAGGCAAGGCAAATTTATTTGAAAGGCAAAATTTCACACAAGGTAAAAGTGGTTCACATCACATGAAAGTAAGCAAGACAATTTGGGTCCCCCATAGACTTTGTCCAAA